>NW_027136897.1:600000-900000 GCF_040869045.1 Eurosta solidaginis
AAACGCAATATGTAGGTTACACGAGAACGGAGAGGTCGAGTAACCAAAACAAATGCGTTAAACAAATTCGTACACGTTATTTATCAATATAACTCTAGAATTAAGGGATATACAACGAGAAACAACGTTTGACAACCTTTAAACAGTTTTAATAACTATCTCAAAAATTGTCGCTCTGATGCAAACAACTGCTGAGTTATCTACTCAAATTTGTTGAACAAAACGACTTACGTATTTTAAACATGCTAACCTTTAGCCCGGTAAGCAAATTAAAAAAAAAACGCAATATGTAGGCTACACGAGAACGCAGACGTCGAGTAACTAAAACAAATGGGTTAAACAAATTCGTACACGTTATTTATCAATTTAACTCTAGAATTAAAGGATATTCAACTTGAAACAACGTTTGACAACCTTTAAACAGTTTTAATAACTATCTCAAAAATTGTCGCTCTGATGCAAACAACTGATGAGTTATCTACTTAAATTTGTTGAACAAAACGACTTACGTATTTTAAGCATGCTAACCTTTAGCCCGGTAAGCAAATTTAAAAAAAAAACGCAATATGTAGGCTACACGAGAACGGAGACGTCGAGTAACCAAAACAAATGCGTTAAACAAATTCGTACACGTTATTTATCAACTTAACTCTAGAATTAAAGGACATACAACGAGAAACAACGTTTGACAACCTTTAAACAGTTTTAATAACTATCTCAAAAATTGTCGCTCTGATGCAAACAACTGATGAGTTATCTACTTAAATTTGTTGAACAAAACGACTTACGTATTTTAAGCATGCTAACCTTTAGCCCGGTAAGCAAATTAAAAAAAAACGCAATATGTAGGCTACACGAGAACGGAGACGTCGAGTAACCAAAACAAATGCGTTAAACAAATTCGTACACGTTATTTATCAATTTAACTCTAGAATTAAAGGATATACAACGAGAAACAACGTTTGACAACCTTTAAACAGTTTTAATAACTATCTCAAAAGTGTTGCTCTGATGCAAACAACTGATGAGTTGTCTACTTAAATTTGTTGAACAAAACGACTTACGTATTTTAAGCATGCTAACCTTTAGCCCGGTAAGCAAATTAAAAAAAAAACGCAATACGTAGGCTACACGAGAACGGAGACGTCGAGTAACCAAAACAAATGCGTTAAACAAATTCGTACACGTTATTTATCAATTTAACTCTAGAATTAAAGGATATACAACGAGAAACAACGTTTGACAACCTTTAAATAGTTTTAATAACTATCTCAAAAATTGTCGCTCTGATGGAAACAACTGCTGAGTTATCTACTCAAATTTGTTGAACAAAACGACTTACGTATTTTAAGCATGCTAACCTTTAGCCCGGTAAGCAAATTAAAAAAAAACGCAATATGTAGGCTACACGAGAACGGAGACGTCAAGTAACCAAAACAAATGCGTTAAACAAATTCGTACACGTTATTTATCAATTTAACTCTAGAATTAAAGGATATACAACGAGAAACAACGTTTGACAACCTTTAAATAGTTTTAATAACTATCTCAAAAATTGTCGCTCTGATGCAAACAACTGCTGAGTTATCTACTCAAATTTGTGGAACAAAACGACTTACGTATTTTAAGCATGTTAACCTTTAGCCCGGTAAGCAAATTAAAAAAAAAACGCAATATGTAGGCTACACGAGAACGGAGACGTCGAGTAACCAAAACAAATGCGTTAAACAAATTCGTACACGTTATTTATCAATTTAACTCTAGAATTAAAGGATATACAACGAGAAACAACGTTTGACAACCTTTAAATAGTTTTAATAACTATCTCAAAAATTGTCGCTCTGATGCAAACAACTGCTGAGTTATCTACTCAAATTAGTTGAACAAAACGACTTACGTATTTTAAGCATGCTAACCTTTAGCCCGGTAAGCAAATTAAAAAAAAAACGCAATATGTAGGCTACACGAGAACGGAGACGTCGAGTAAACAAAACAAATGCGTTAAACAAATTCGTACACGTTATTTATCAATTTAACTCTAGAATTAAAGGATATACAACGAGAAACAACGTTTGACAACCTTTAAACAGTTTTAATAACTATCTCAAAAATTGTCGCTCTGATGGAAACAACTGCTGAGTTATCTACTCAAATTTGTTGAACAAAACGACTTACGTATTTTAAGCATGTTAACCTTTAGCCCGGTAAGCAAATTAAAAAAAAAACGCAATATGTAGGCTACACGAGAACGGAGACGTCGAGTAACCAAAACAAATGCGTTAAACAAATTCGTACACGTTATTTATCAATTTAACTCTAGAATTAAAGGATATACAACGAGAAACATCGTTTGACAACCTTTAAATAGTTTTAATAACTATCTCAAAAATTGTCGCTCTGATGCAAACAACTGATGAGTTATCTACTTAAATTTGTTGAACAAAACGACTTACGTATTTTAAGCATGCTAACCTTTAGCCCGGTAAGCAAATTAAAAAAAAAAACGCAATATGTAGGCTACACGAGAACGGAGACTTCGGGTAACCAAAACAAATGCGTTAAACAAATTCGTACAAGTTATTTATCAATTTAACTCTAGAATTAAAGGATATACAACGAGAAACAACGTTTGACAACCTTTAAACAGTTTTAATAACTATCTCAAAAATTGTCGCTCTGATGCAAACAACTGCTGAGTTATCTACTCAAATTTGTTGAACAAAACGACTTACGTATTTTAAGCATGCTAGAACGGAGACGTCGAGTAACCAAAACAAATGCGTTAAACAAATTCGTACACGGTATTTATCAATTTAACTCTAGAATTGAAGGATATACAACGAGATACAACGTTTGACAACCTTTAAACAGTTTTAATAACTATCTCAAAAATTGTCGCTCTGATGGAAACAACTGCTGAGTTATCTACTCAAATTTGTTGAACAAAACGACTTACGTATTTTAAGCATGCTAACCTTTAGCCCGGTAAGCAAATTAAAAAAAAACGCAATATGTAGGCTACACGAGAACGGAGACGTCGAGTAACCAAAACAAATGCGTTAAACAAATTCGTACACGTTATTTATCAAGTTAAATCTAGAATTAAAGGATATACAACGAGAAGCAACGTTTGACAACCTTTAAACAGTTTTAATAACTATCTCAAAAATTGTCGCTCTGATGCAAAGAACTGATGAGTTATCTACTTAAATTTGTTGAACAAAACGACTTACGTATTTTAAGCATGCTAACCTTTAGCCCGGTAAGCATATTAAAAAAAAAACGCAATATGTAGGCTACACGAGAACGGAGAGGTCGAGTAACCAAAACAAATGCGTTAAACAAATTCGTACACGTTATTTATCAATTTAACTCTAGAATTAAGGGATATACAACGAGAAACAACGTTTGACAACCTTTAAACAGTTTTAATAACTATCTCAAAAATTGTCGCTCTGATGAAACAACTGCTGAGTTATCTACTCAAATTTGTTGAACAAAACGACTTACGTATTTTAAGCATGCTAACCTTTAGCCCGGTAAGCAAATTAAAAAAAAAACGCAATATGTAGGCTACACGAGAACGGAGACGTCGAGTAACCAAAACAAATGCGTTAAACAAATTCGTACACGTTATTTATCAACTTAACTCTAGAATTAAAGGACATACAACGAGAAACAACGTTTGACAACCTTTAAACAGTTTTAATAACTATCTCAAAAATTGTCGCTCTAATGCACACAACTGATGAGTTATCTACTTAAATTTGTTGAACAAAACGACTTACGTATTTTAAGCATGCTAACCTTTAGCCCGGTAAGCAAATTAAAAAAAAAAACGCAATATGTAGGCTACACGAGAACGGAGACTTCGAGTAACCAAAACAAATGCGTTAAACAAATTCGTACACGTTATTTATCAATTTAACTCTAGAATTAAAGGATACACAACGAGAAACATCGTTTGACAACCTTTAAACAGTTTTAATAACTATCTCAAAAATTGTCGCTCTGATGGAAACAACTGCTGAGTTATCTACTCAAATTTGTTGAACAAAACGACTTACGTATTTTAAGCATGCTAACCTTTAGCCCGGTAAGCAAATTAAAAAAAAAAACGCAATATGTAGGCTACACGAGAACGGAGACTTCGAGTAACCAAAACAAATGCGTTAAACAAATTCGTACACGTTATTTATCAATTTAACTCTAGAATTAAAGGATACACAACGAGAAACATCGTTTGACAACCTTTAAACAGTTTTAATAACTATCTCAAAAATTGTCGCTCTGATGGAAACAACTGCTGAGTTATCTACTCAAATTTGTTGAACAAAACGACTTACGTATTTTAAGCATGCTAACCTTTAGCCCGGTAAGCAAATTAAAAAAAAACGCAATATGTAGGCTACACGAGAACGGAGACGTCGAGTAACCAAAACAAATGCGTTAAACAAATTCGTACACGTTATTTATCAATTTAACTCTAGAATTAAAGGATACACAACGAGAAACATCGTTTGACAACCTTTAAACAGTTTTAATAACTATCTCAAAAATTGTCGCTCTGATGGAAACAACTGCTGAGTTATCTACTCAAATTTGTTGAACAAAACGACTTACGTATTTTAAGCATGCTAACCTTTAGCCCGGTAAGCAAATTAAAAAAAACGCAATATGTAGGCTACACGAGAACGGAGACGTCGAGTAACCAAAACAAATGCGTTAAACAAATTCGTACACGGTATTTATCAATTTAACTCTAGAATTAAAGGATATACAACGAGATACAACGTTTGACAACCTTTAAACAGTTTTAATAACTATCTCAAAAATTGTCGCTCTGATGGAAACAACTGCTGAGTTATCTACTCAAATTTGTTGAACAAAACGACTTACGTATTTTAAGCATGCTAACCTTTAGCCCGGTAAGCAAATTAAAAAAAAAAACGCAATATGTAGGCTACACGAGAACGGAGACGTCGAGTAACCAAAACAAATGCGTTAAACAAATTCGTACACGTTATTTATCAATTTAAATATAGAATTAAAGGATATACAACGAGAAGCAACGTTTGACAACCTTTAAACAGTTTTAATAACTATCTCAAAAATTGTCGCTCTGATGCAAAAAACTGATGAGTTATCTACTTAAATTTGTTGAACAAAACGACTTACGTATTTTAAGCATGCTAACCTTTAGCCCGGTAAGCATATTAAAAAAAAAAAACGCAATATGTAGGCTACACGAGAACGGAGAGGTCGAGTAACCAAAACAAATGCGTTAAACAAATTCGTACACGTTATTTATCAATATAACTCTAGAATTAAGGGATATACAACGAGAAACAACGTTTGACAACCTTTAAACAGTTTTAATAACTATCTCAAAAATTGTCGCTCTGATGCAAACAACTGCTGAGTTATCTACTCAAATTTGTTGAACAAAACGACTTACGTATTTTAAACATGCTAACCTTTAGCCCGGTAAGCAAATTAAAAAAAAAACGCAATATGTAGGCTACACGAGAACGCAGACGTCGAGTAACTAAAACAAATGGGTTAAACAAATTCGTACACGTTATTTATCAATTTAACTCTAGAATTAAAGGATATTCAACTTGAAACAACGTTTGACAACCTTTAAACAGTTTTAATAACTATCTCAAAAATTGTCGCTCTGATGCAAACAACTGATGAGTTATCTACTTAAATTTGTTGAACAAAACGACTTACGTATTTTAAGCATGCTAACCTTTAGCCCGGTAAGCAAATTTAAAAAAAAACGCAATATGTAGGCTACACGAGAACGGAGACGTCGAGTAACCAAAACAAATGCGTTAAACAAATTCGTACACGTTATTTATCAACTTAACTCTAGAAATAAAAGACATACAACGAGAAACAACGTTTGACAACCTTTAAACAGTTTTAATAACTATCTCAAAAATTGTCGCTCTGATGCAAACAACTGATGAGTTATCTACTTAAATTTGTTGAACAAAACGACTTACGTATTTTAAGCATGCTAACCTTTAGCCCGGTAAGCAAATTAAAAAAAAAACGCAATATGTAGGCTACACGAGAACGGAGACGTCGAGTAACCAAAACAAATGCGTTAAACAAATTCGTACACGTTATTTATCAATTTAACTCTAGAATTAAAGGATATACAACGAGAAACAACGTTTGACAACCTTTAAACAGTTTTAATAACTATCTCAAAAGTGTCGCTCTGATGCAAACAACTGATGAGTTGTCTACTTAAATTTGTTGAACAAAACGACTTACGTATTTTAAGCATGCTAACCTTTAGCCCGGTAAGCAAATTAAAAAAAAAACGCAATACGTAGGCTACACGAGAACGGAGACGTCGAGTAACCAAAACAAATGCGTTAAACAAATTCGTACACGTTATTTATCAATTTAAATCTAGAATTAAAGGATATACAACGAGAAACAACGTTTGACAACCTTTAAATAGTTTTAATAACTATCTCAAAAATTGTCGCTCTGATGGAAACAACTGCTGAGTTATCTACTCAAATTTGTTGAACAAAACGACTTACGTATTTTAAGCATGCTAACCTTTAGCCCGGTAAGCAAATTAAAAAAAAACGCAATATGTAGGCTACACGAGAACGGAGACGTCAAGTAACCAAAACAAATGCGTTAAACAAATTCGTACACGTTATTTATCAATTTAACTCTAGAATTAAAGGATATACAACGAGAAACAACGTTTGACAACCTTTAAATAGTTTTAATAACTATCTCAAAAATTGTCGCTCTGATGCAAACAACTGCTGAGTTATCTACTCAAATTTGTGGAACAAAACGACTTACGTATTTTAAGCATGTTAACCTTTAGCCCGGTAAGCAAATTAAAAAAAAAACGCAATATGTAGGCTACACGAGAACGGAGACGTCGAGTAACCAAAACAAATGCGTTAAACAAATTCGTACACGTTATTTATCAATTTAACTCTAGAATTAAAGGATATACAACGAGAAACAACGTTTGACAACCTTTAAACAGTTTTAATAACTATCTCAAAAATTGTCGCTCTGATGCAAACAACTGCTGAGTTATCTACTCAAATTAGTTGAACAAAACGACTTACGTATTTTAAGCATGCTAACCTTTAGCCCGGTAAGCAAATTAAAAAAAAACGCAATATGTAGGCTACACGAGAACGGAGACGTCGAGTAACCAAAACAAATGCGTTAAACAAATTCGTACACGTAATTTTCAATTTAACTCTAGAATTAAAGGATATACAACGAGAAACAACGTTTGACAACCTTTAAACAGTTTTAATAACTATCTCAAAAATTGTCGCTCTGATGGAAACAACTGCTGAGTTATCTACTCAAATTTGTTGAACAAAACGACTTACGTATTTTAAGCATGTTAACCTTTAGCCCGGTAAGCAAATTAAAAAAAAAAACGCAATATGTAGGCTACACGAGAACGGAGACGTCGAGTAACCAAAACAAATGCGTTAAACAAATTCGTACACGTTATTTATCAATTTAACTCTAGAATTGAAGGATATACAACGAGAAACAACGTTTGACAACCTTTAAACAGTTTTAATAACTATCTCAAAAATTGTCGCTCTGATGGAAACAACTGCTGAGTTATCTACTCAAATTTGTTGAACAAAACGACTTACGTATTTTAAGCATGTTAACCTTTAGCCCGGTAAGCAAATTAAAAAAAAAACGCAATATGTAGGCTACACGAGAACGGAGACGTCGAGTAACCAAAACAAATGCGTTAAACAAATTCGTACACGTTATTTATCAATTTAACTCTAGAATTAAAGGATATACAACGAGAAACAACGTTTGACAACCTTTAAACAGTTTTAATAACTATCTCAAAAATTGTCGCTCTGATGCAAACAACTGCTGAGTTATCTACTCAAATTAGTTGAACAAAACGACTTACGTATTTTAAGCATGCTAACCTTTAGCCCGGTAAGCAAATTAAAAAAAAACGCAATATGTAGGCTACACGAGAACGGAGACGTCGAGTAACCAAAACAAATGCGTTAAACAAATTCGTACACGTTATTTATCAATTTAACTCTAGAATTAAAGGATATACAACGAGAAACAACGTTTGACAACCTTTAAACAGTTTTAATAACTATCTCAAAAATTGTCGCTCTGATGCAAACAACTGATGAGTTGTCTACTTAAATTTGTTGAACAAAACGACTTACGTATTTTAAGCATGCCAACCTTTAGCCCGGTAAGCAAATTAAAAAAAAAACGCAATATGTAGGCTACACGAGAACGGAGACGTCGAGTAACCAAAACAAATGCGTTAAACAAATTCGTACACGCTATTTATCAATTTAACTCTAGAATTAAAGGATATACAACGAGAAACAACGTTTGGCAACCTTTAAATAGTTTTAATAACTATCTCAAAAATTGTCGCTCTGATGGAAACAACTGCTGAGTTATCTACTCAAATTTGTTGAACAAAACGACTTACGTATTTTAAGCATGCTAACCTTTAGCCCGGTAAGCAAATTAAAAAAAAACGCAATATGTAGGCTACACGAGAACGGAGACGTCAAGTAACCAAAACAAATGCGTTAAACAAATTCGGACACGTTATTTATCAATTTAACTCTAGAATTAAAGGATATACAACGAGAAACAACGTTTGACAACCTTTAAATAGTTTTAATAACTATCTCAAAAATTGTCGCTCTGATGCAAACAACTGCTGAGTTATCTACTCAAATTTGTGGAACAAAACGACTTACGTATTTTAAGCATGCTAACCTTTAGCCCGGTAAGCAAATTAAAAAAAAAAACGCAATATGTAGGCTACACGAGAACGGAGACGTCGAGTAACCAAAACAAATGCGTTAAACAAATTCGTACACGTTATTTATCAATTTAACTCTAGAATTAAAGGATATACAACGAGAAACAACGTTTGACAACCTTTAAACAGTTTTAATAACTATCTCAAAAATTGTCGCTCTGATGGAAACAACTGCTGAGTTATCTACTCAAATTTGTTGAACAAAACGACTTACGTATTTTAAGCATGCTAACCTTTAGCCCGGTAAGCAAATTTAAAAAAAACGCAATATGTAGGCTACACGAGAACGGAGACGTCAAGTAACCAAAACAAATGCGTTAAACAAATTCGTACACGTTATTTATCAATTTAACTCTAGAATTATAGGATATACAACGAGAAACAACGTTTGACAACCTTTAAATAGTTTTAATAACTATCTCAAAAATTGTCGCTCTGATGCAAACAACTGCTGAGTTATCTACTCAAATTTGTGGAACAAAACGACTTACGTATTTTAAGCATGCTAACCTTTAGCCCGGTAAGCAAATTAAAAAAAAACGCAATATGTAGGCTACACGAGAACGGAGACGTCGAGTAACCAAAACAAATGCGTTAAACAAATTCGTACACGTTATTTATCAATTTAACTCTAGAATTAAAGGATATACAACGAGAAACAACGTTTGACAACCTTTAAACAGTTTTAATAACTATCTCAAAAATTGTCGCTCTGATGGAAACAACTGCTGAGTTATCTACTCAAATTTGTTGAACAAAACGACTTACGTATTTTAAGCATGCTAACCTTTAGCCCGGTAAGCAAATTAAAAAAAAAACGCAATATGTAGGCTACACGAGAACGGAGACGTCGAGTAACCAAAACAAATGCGTTAAACAAATTCGTACACGTTATTTATCAATTTAACTCTAGAATTAAAGGATATACAACGAGAAACAACGTTTGACAACCTTTAAACAGTTTTAATAACTATCTCAAAAATTGTCGTCCTGATGCAAACAACTGCTGAGTTATCTACTCAAATTAGTTGAACAAAACGACTTACGTATTTTAAGCATGCTAACCTTTAGCCCGGTAAGCAAATTAAAAAAAAAAAACGCAATATGTAGGCTACATGAGAACGGAGACGTCGAGTAACCAAAACAAATGCGTTAAACAAATTCGTACACGTTATTTATCAATTTAACTCTAGAATTAAAGACTATACAACGAGAAACAACGTTTGACAACCTTTAAACAGTTTTAATAACTATCTCAAAAATTGTCGCTCTGATGCAAACAACTGATGAGTTATCTACTTAAATTTGTTGAACAAAACGACTTACGTATTTTAAGCATGCTAACCTTTAGCCCGGTAAGCAAATTTAAAAAAAACGCAATATGTAGGCTACACGAGAACGGAGACGTCGAGTAACCAAAACAAATGCGTTAAACAAATTCGTACACGTTATTTATCAATTTAACTCTAGAATTAAAGGATATACAACGAGAAACAACGTTTGACAACCTTTAAACAGTTTTAATAACTATCTCAAAAATTGTCGCTCTGATGCAAACAACTGATGAGTTATCTACTTAAATTTGTTGAACAAAACGACTTACGTATTTTAAGCATGCTAACCTTTAGCACGGTAAGCAAATTAAAAAAAAAACGCAATATGTAGGCTACACGAGAACGGAGACGTCGAGTAACCAAAACAAATGCGTTAAACAAATTCGTACACGTGATTTATCAATTTAACATTACAATTAAAGGATATACAACGAGAAACAACGTTTGACGACCTTAAGCAATTTTAATAACTATCTCAAAAATTGTCGCTCTGATGCAAAAAACTGCTGAGTTATCTACTCAAATTTGTTGAACAAAACGACTTACGTATTTTAAGCATGCTAACCTTTAGCCCGGTAAGCAAATTAAAAAAAAACGCAATATGTAGGCTACACGAGAACGGAGACGTCGAGTAACCAAAACAAATGCGTTAAACAAATTCATACACGTTATTTATCAATTTAACTCTAGAATTAAATGATATACAACGAGAAACAACGTTTGACAACCTTTAAACAGTTTTAATAACTATCTCAAAAATTGTCGCTCTGATGCAAACAACTGATGAGTTATCTACTTAAATTTGTTGAACAAAACGACTTACGTTTTTTAAGCATGCTAACCTTTAGCCCGGTAAGCAAATTAAAAAAAAAACGCAATATGTAGGCTACACGAGAACGGAGACGTCGAGTAACCAAAACAAATGCGTTAAACAAATTCGTACACGTTATTTATCAATTTAACTCTAGAATTAAAGGATATACAACGAGAAACAACGTTTGACAACCTTTAAATAGTTTTAATAACTATCTCAAAAATTGTCGCTCTAATGGAAACAACTGCTGAGTTATCTACTCAAATTTTTTGAACAAAACGACTTACGTATTTTAAGCATGCTAACCTTTAGCCCGGTAAGCAAATTAAAAAAAAAACGCAATATGTAGGCTACACGAGAACGGAGACGTCGAGTAACCAAAACAAATGCGTTAAACAAATTCGTACACGTTATTTATCAATTTAACTCTAGAATTAAAGGATATACAACGAGAAACAACGTTTGACAACCTTTAAATAGTTTTAATAATTATCTCAAAAATTGTCGCTCTGATGCAAACCACTGCTGAGTTATCTACTCAAATTTGTTGAACAAAACGACTTACGTATTTTAAGCATCCTAACCTTTAGCCCGGTAAGCAAATTAAAAAAAAAAAAAAACGCAATATGTAGGCTACACGAGAACGGAGACGTCGAGTAACCAAAACAAATGCGTTAAACAAATTCGTACACGTTATTTATCAATCTAACTCTAGAATTAAAGGATATACAACGAGAAACAACGTTTGACAACCTTTAAACAGTTTTAATAACTATCTCAAAAATTGTCGCTCTGATGCAAACAACTGATGAGTTATCTACTTAAATTTGTTGAACAAAACGACTTACGTATTTTAAGCATGCTAACCTTTAGCCCGGTAAGCAAATTAAAAAAAAAAACGCAATATGTAGGCTACACGAGAACGGAGACGTCGAGTAACCAAAACAAATGCGTTAAACAAATTCGTACACGTTATTTATCAATTTAACTCTAGAATTAAAGGATATACAACGAGAAACAACGTTTGACAACCTTTAAACAGTTTTAATAACTATCTCAAAAATTGTCGCTCTGATGCAAACAACTGATGAGTTATCTATTTAATTTGTTGAACAAAACGACTTACGTATTTTAAGCATGCTAACCTTTATCCCGGTAAGCAAATTAAAAAAAAAAAGCAATATGTAGGCTACACGAGAACGGAGACGTCGAGTAACCAAAACAAATGCGTTAAACAAATTCGTACACGTTATTTATCAATTTAACTCTAGAATTAAAGGATATACAACGAGAAACAACGTTTGACAACCTTTAAACAGTTTTAATAACTATCTCAAAAATTGTCGCTCTGATGCAAACAACTGATGAGTTATCTACTTAAATTTGTTGAACAAAACGACTTACGTATTTTAAGCATGCTAACCTTTAGCCCGGTAAGCAAATTAAAAAAAAACGCAATATGTAGGCTACACGAGAACGGAGACGTCGAGTAACCAAAACAAATGCGTTAAACAAATTCGTACACGTTATTTATCAATTTAACTCTAGAATTAAAGAATATACAACGAGAAACAACGTTCGACAACCTTTAAACAGTTTTAATAACTATCTCAAAAATTGTCGCTCTGATGCAAACAACTGTTGAGTTATCTACTCAAATTTGTTGAACAAAACGACTTACGTATTTTAAACATGCTAACCTTTAGCCCGGTAAGAAAATTAAAAAAAAAAACACGCAATGTAGGCTACACGAGAACGGAGACGTCGAGTAACCAAAACAAATGCGTTAAACAAATTCGTACACGTTATTTATCAATTTAACTCTAGAATTAAAGGATATACAACGCGAAACAACATTTGACAACCTTTAAACAGTTTTAATAACTATCTCAAAAATCGTCGCTCTGATGCAAACAACTGATGAGTTATCTACTTAAATTTGTTGAACAAAACGACTTACGTATTTTAAACATGCTAACCTTTAGCCCGGTAAGCAAATTAAAAAAAAAAAAACGCAATATGTAGGCTACACGAGAACGGAGACGTCGAGTAACCAAAACAAATGCGTTAAACAAATTCGTACACGTTATTTATCAATTTAACTCTAGAATTAAAGGATATACAACGAGAAACAACGTTTGACAACCTTTAAACAGTTTTAATAACTATCTCAAAAATTGTCGCTCTGATGCAAACAACTGCTGAGTTATCTACTCAAATTTGTTGAACAAAACGACTTACGTATTTTAAGCATGCTAACCTTTAGCCCGGTACGCAAATTAAAAAAAAAACGCAATATGTAGGCTACACAAGAACGGAGACGTCGAGTAACCAAAACAAATGCGTTAAACAAATTCGTACACGTTATTTATCAATTTAACTCTAGAATTAAAGGATATACAACGAGAAACAACGTTTGACAACCTTTAACCAGTTTTAATAACTATCTCAAAAATTGTCGCTCTGATGCAAACAACTGCTGAGTTATCTACTCAAATTAGTTGAACAAAACGACTTACGTATTTTAAGCATGCTAACCTTTAGCCCGGTAAGCAAATTAAAAAAAAAACGCAATATGTAGGCTACACGAGAACGGAGACGTCGAGTAACCAAAACAAATGCGTTAAACAAATTCGTACACGTTATTTATCAATTTAACTCTAGAATTAAAGGATATACAACGAGAAACAACGTTTGACAACCTTTAGACAGTTTTAATAACTATCTCTAAAATTGTTGCTCTGATGCAAACAACTGATGAGTTATCTACTTAAATTTGTTGAACAAAACGACTTACGTATTTTAAGCATGCTAACCTTTAGCCCGGTAAGCAAATTAAAAAAAAAACGCAATATGTAGGCTACACGAGAACGGAGACGTCGAGTAACCAAAACAAATGCGTTAAACAAATTCGTACACGTTATTTATCAATTTAACTCTAGAATTAAAGGATATACAACGAGAAACAACGTTTGACAACCTTTAAAGAGTTTTAATAACTATCTCAAAAATTGCCGCTCTGATGCAAATAACTAATGAGTTATCTACTTAAATTTGTTGAACAAAACGACTTACGTATTTTAAGCATGCTAACCTTTAGCCCGGTAAGCAAATTAAAAAAAAAACGCAATATGTAGGCTACACGAAAACGGAGACGTCGAGTAACCAAAACAAATGCGTTAAACAAATTCGTACACGTTATTTATCAATTTAGCATTAGAATTAAAGGATATACAACGAGAAACAACGTTTGACAACCTTTAAACAGTTTTAATAACTATCTCAAAAATTGTCGCTCTGATGCAAACAACTGCTGAGTTATCTACTCAAATTTGTTGAACAAAACGACTTACGTATTTTAAGCATGCTAACCTTTAGCCCGGTAAGCAAATTAAAAAAAAACGTAATATGTAGGCTACACGAGAACGGAGACGTGGAGTAACCAAAACAAATGCGTTAAACAAATTCGTACACGTTATTTATCAATTTAACTCTAGAATTAAAGGATATACAACGAGAAACAACGTTTGACAACCTTTAAACAGTTTTAATAACTATCTCCAAAAATTGTCGCTCTGATGCAAACAACTGATGAGTTATCTACTTAAATTTGTTGAACAAAACGACTTACGTATTTTAAGCATGCTAACCTTTAGCCCGGTAAGCAAATTAAAAAAAAAACGCAATATGTAGGCTACACGAGAACGGAGACGTGGAGTAACCAAAACAAATGCGTTAAACAAATTCGTACACGTTATTTATCAATTTAACTCTAGAATTAAAGGATATATAACGAGAAACAACGTTTGACAACCTTTAAACAGTTTTAATAACTATCTCAAGCATGCTAACCTTTAGCCCGGTAAGCAAATTTAAAAAAAAACGCAATATGTAGGCTACACGAGAACGGAGACGTCGAGTAACCAAAACAAATGCGTTAAACAAATTCGTACACGTTATTTATCAACTTAACTCTAGAATTAAAGGACATACAACGAGAAACAACGTTTGACAACCTTTAAACAGTTTTAATAACTATCTCAAAAATTGTCGCTCTGATGCAAACAACTGATGAGTTATCTACTTAAATTTGTTGAACAAAACGACTTACGTATTTTAAGCATGCTAACCTTTAGCCCGGTAAGCAAATTAAAAAAAAAACGCAATATGTAGGCTACACGAGAACGGAGACGTCGAGTAACCAAAACAAATGCGTTAAACAAATTCGTACACGTTATTTATCAATTTAACTCTAGAATTAAAGGATATACAACGAGAAACAACGTTTGACAACCTTTAAACAGTTTTAATAACTATCTCAAAAGTGTCGCTCTGATGCAAACAACTGATGAGTTGTCTACTTAAATTTGTTGAACAAAACGACTTACGTATTTTAAGCATGCTAACCTTTAGCCCGGTAAGCAAATTAAAAAAAAAACGCAATACGTAGGCTACACGAGAACGGAGACGTCGAGTAACCAAAACAAATGCGTTAAACAAATTCGTACACGTTATTTATCAATTTAACTCTAGAATTAAAGGATATACAACGAGAAACAACGTTTGACAACCTTTAAATAGTTTTAATAACTATCTCAAAAATTGTCGCTCTGATGGAAACAACTGCTGAGTTATCTACTCAAATTTGTTGAACAAAACGACTTACGTATTTTAAGCATGCTAACCTTTAGCCCGGTAAGCAAATTAAAAAAAAAACGCAATATGTAGGGTACACGAGAACGGAGACGTCAAGTAACCAAAACAAATGCGTTAAACAAATTCGGACACGTTATTTATCAATTTAACTCTAGAATTAAAGGATATACAACGAGAAACAACGTTTGACAACCTTTAAATAGTTTTAATAACTATCTCAAAAATTGTCGCTCTGATGCAAACAACTGCTGAGTTATCTACTCAAATTTGTGGAACAAAACGACTTACGTATTTTAAGCATGCTAACCTTTAGCCCGGTAAGCAAATTAAAAAAAAAACGCAATATGTAGGCTACACGAGAACGGAGACGTCGAGTAACCAAAACAAATGCGTTAAACAAATTCGTACACGTTATTTATCAATTTAACTCTAGAATTAAAGGATATACAACGAGAAACAACGTTTGACAACCTTTAAACAGTTTTAATAACTATCTCAAAAATTGTCGCTTTGATGGAAACAACTGCTGAGTTATCTACTCAAATTTGTTGAACAAAACGACTTACGTATTTTAATCATGCTAACCTTTAGCCCGGTAAGCAAATTTAAAAAAAACGCAATATGTAGGCTACACGAGAACGGAGACGTCAAGTAACCAAAACAAATGCGTTAAACAAATTCGTACACGTTATTTATCAATTTAACTCTAGAATTATAGGATATACAACGAGAAACAACGTTTGACAACCTTTAAATAGTTTTAATAACTATCTCAAAAATTGTCGCTCTGATGCAAACAACTGCTGAGTTATCTACTCAAATTTGTGGAACAAAACGACTTACGTATTTTAAGCATGCTAACCTTTAGCCCGGTAAGCAAATTAAAAAAAAAACGCAATATGTAGGCTACACGAGAACGGAGACCTCGAGTAACCAAAACAAATGCGTTAAACAAATTCGTACACGTTATTTATCAATTTAACTCAAGAATTAAAGGATATACAACGAGAAACAACGTTTGACAACCTTTAAACAGTTTTAATAACTATCTCAAAAATTGTCGCTCTGATGGAAACAACTGCTGAGTTATCTACTCAAATTTGTTGAACAAAACGACTTACGTATTTTAAGCATGCTAACCTTTAGCCCGGTAAGCAAATTAAAAAAAAAACGCAATATGTAGGCTACACGAGAACGGAGACGTCGAGTAACCAAAACAAATGCGTTAAACAAATTCGTACACGTTATTTATCAATTTAACTCTAGAATTAAAGGATATAAAACGAGAAACAACGTTTGACAACCTTTAAACAGTTTTAATAACTATCTCAAAAATTGTCGTCCTGATGCAAACAACTGCTGAGTTATCTACTCAAATTAGTTGAACAAAACGACTTACGTATTTTAAGCATGCTAACCTTTAGCCCGGTAAGCAAATTAAAAAAAAAAAACGCAATATGTAGGCTACATGAGAACGGAGACGTCGAGTAACCAAAACAAATGCGTTAAACAAATTCGTACACGTGATTTATCAATTTAACATTACAATTAAAGGATATACAACGAGAAACAACGTTTGACGACCTTAAGCAATTTTAATAACTATCTCAAAAATTGTCGCTCTGATGCAAACAACTGCTGAGTTATCTACTCAAATTTGTTGAACAAAACGACTTACGTATTTTAAGCATGCTAACCTTTAGCCCGGTAAGCAAATTAAAAAAAAACGCAATATGTAGGCTACACGAGAACGGAGACGTCGAGTAACCAAAACAAATGCGTTAAACAAATTCATACACGTTATTTATCAATTTAACTCTAGAATTAAATGATATACAACGAGAAACAACGTTTGACAACCTTTAAACAGTTTTAATAACTATCTCAAAAATTGTCGCTCTGATGCAAACAACTGATGAGTTATCTACTTAAATTTGTTGAACAAAACGACTTACGTATTTTAAGCATGCTAACCTTTAGCCCGGAAAGCAAATTAAAAAAAAAACGCAATATGTAGGCTACACGAGAACGGAGACGTCGAGTAACCAAAACAAATGCGTTAAACAAATTCGTACACGTTATTTATCAACTTAACTCTAGAATTAAAGGATATACAACGAGAAACAACGTTTGACAACCTTTAAATAGTTTTAATAACTATCTCAAAAATTGTCGCTCTAATGGAAACAACTGCTGAGTTATCTACTCAAATTTTTTGAACAAAACGACTTACGTATTTTAAGCATGCTAACCTTTAGCCCGGTAAGCAAATTAAAAAAAAAAACGCAATATGTAGGCTACACGAGAACGGAGACGTCGAGTAACCAAAACAAATGCGTTAAACAAATTCGTACACGTTATTTATCAATTAAACTCTAGAATTAAAGGATATACAACGAGAAACAACGTTTGACAACCTTTAAATAGTTTTAATAACTATCTCAAAAATTGTCGCTCTGATGCAAACCACTGCTGAGTTATCTACTCAAATTTGTTGAACAAAACGACTTACGTATTTTAAGCATCCTAACCTTTAGCCCGGTAAGCAAATTAAAAAAAAAAAAAAACGCAATATGTAGGCTACACGAGAACGGAGACGTCGAGTAACCAAAACAAATGCGTTAAACAAATTCGTACACGTTATTTATCAATTTAACTCTAGAATTAAAGGATATACAACGAGAAACAAAGTTTGACAACCTTTAAACAGTTTTAATAACTATCTCAAAAATTGTCGCTCTGATGCAAACAACTGATGAGTTATCTACTTAAATTTGTTGAACAAAACGACTTACGTATTTTAAGCATGCTAACCTTTAGCCCGGTAAGCAAATTAAAAAAAAAAACGCAATATGTAGGCTACACGAGAACGGAGACGTCGAGTAACCAAAACAAATGCGTTAAACAAATTCGTACACGTTATTTATCAATTTAACTCTAGAATTAAAGGATATACAACGAGAAACAACGTTTGACAACCTTTAAACAGTTTTAATAACTATCTCAAAAATTGTCGCTCTGATGCAAACAACTGATGAGTTATCTATTTAATTTGTTGAACAAAACGACTTACGTATTTTAAGCATGCTAACCTTTATCCCGGTAAGCAAATTAAAAAAAAAAAGCAATATGTAGGCTACACGAGAACGGAGACGTCGAGTAACCAAAACAAATGCGTTAAACAAATTCGTACACGTTATTTATCAATTTAACTCTAGAATTAAAGGATATACAACGAGAAACAACGTTTGACAACCTTTAAACAGTTTTAATAACTATCTCAAAAATTGTCGCTCTGATGCAAACAACTGATGAGTTATCTACTTAAATTTGTTGAACAAAACGACTTACGTATTTTAAGCATGCTAACCTTTAGCCCGGTAAGCAAATTAAAAAAAAACGCAATATGTAGGCTACACGAGAACGGAGACGTCGAGTAACCAAAACAAATGCGTTAAACAAATTCGTACACGTTATTTATCAATTTAACTCTAGAATTAAAGAATATACAACGAGAAACAACGTTCGACAACCTTTAAACAGTTTTAATAACTATCTCAAAAATTGTCGCTCTGATGCAAACAACTGCTGAGTTATCTACTCAAATTTGTTGAACAAAACGACTTACGTATTTTAAACATGCTAACCTTTAGCCCGGTAAGAAAATTAAAAAAAAAACACGCAATATGTAGGCTACACAAGAACGGAGACGTCGAGTAACCAAAACAAATGCGTTAGACAAATTCGTACACGTTATTTATCAATTTAACTCTAGAATTAAAGGATATACAACGCGAAACAACATTTGACAACCTTTAAACAGTTTTAATAACTATCTCAAAAATCGTCGCTCTGATGCAAACAACTGATGAGTTATCTACTTAAATTTGTTGAAAAACAACGACTTACGTATTTTAAACATGCTAACCTTTAGCCCGGTAAGCAAATTAAAAAAAAAAAAACGCAATATGTAGGCTACACGAGAACGGAGACGTCGAGTAACCAAAAAAAATGCGTTAAACAAATTCGTACACGTTATTTATCAATTTAACTCTAGAATTAAAGGATATACAACGAGAAACAACGTTTGACAACCTTTAAACAGTTTTAATAACTATCTCAAAAATTGTCGCTCTGATGCAAACAACTGCTGAGTTATCTACTCAAATTTGTTGAACAAAACGACTTACGTATTTTAAGCATGCTAACCTTTAGCCCGGTACGCAAATTAAAAAAAAAAACGCAATATGTAGGCTACACAAGAACGGAGACGTCGAGTAACCAAAACAAATGCGTTAAACAAATTCGTACACGTTATTTATCAATTTAACTCTAGAATTAAAGGATATACAACGAGAAACAACGTTTGACAACCTTTAAACAGTTTTAATAACTATCTCAAAAATTGTCGCTCTGATGCAAACAACTGCTGAGTTATCTACTCAAATTAGTTGAACAAAACGACTTACGTATTTTAAGCATGCTAACCTTTAGCCCGGTAAGCAAATTAAGAAAAAAACGCAATATGTAGGCTACACGAGAACGGAGACGTCGAGTAACCAAAACAAATGCGTTAAACAAATTCGTACACGTTATTTATCAATTTAACTCTAGAATTAAAGGACATACAACGAGAAACAACGTTTGACAACCTTTAGACAGTTTTAATAACTATCTCTAAAATTGTTGCTCTGATGCAAACAACTGATGAGTTATCTACTTAAATTTGTTGAACAAAACGACTTACGTATTTTAAGCATGCTAACCTTTAGCCCGGTAAGCAAATTAAAAAAAAAAACGCAATATGTAGGCTACACGAGAACGGAGACGTCGAGTAACCAAAACAAATGCGTTAAACAAATTCGTACACGTTATTTATCAATTTAACTCTAGAATTAAAGGATATACAACGAGAAACAACGTTTGACAACCTTTAAAGAGTTTTAATAACTATCTCAAAAATTGCCGCTCTGATGCAAATAACTAATGAGTTATCTACTTAAATTTGTTGAACAAAACGACTTACGTATTTTAAGCATGCTAACCTTTAGCCCGGTAAGCAAATTAAAAAAAAAACGCAATATGTAGGCTACACGAAAACGGAGACGTCGAGTAACCAAAACAAATGCGTTAAACAAATTCGTACACGTTATTTATAAATTTAACATTAGAATTAAAGGATATACAACGAGAAACAACGTTTGACAACCTTTAAACAGTTTTAATAACTATCTCAAAAATTGTCGCTCTGATGCAAACAACTGCTGAGTTATCTACTCAAATTTGTTGAACAAAACGACTTACGTATTTTAAGCATGCTAACCTTTAGCCCGGTAAGCAAATTAAAAAAAAAAACGTAATATGTAGGCTACACGAGAACGGAGACGTCGAGTAACCAAAACAAATGCGTTAAACAAATTCGTACACGTTATTTATAAATTTAACATTAGAATTAAAGGATATACAACGAGAAACAACGTTTGACAACCTTTAAACAGTTTTAATAACTATCTCAAAAATTGTCGCTCTGATGCAAACAACTGCTGAGTTATCTACTCAAATTTGTTGAACAAAACGACTTACGTATTTTAAGCATGCTAACCTTTAGCCCGGTAAGCAAATTAAAAAAAAAAACGTAATATGTAGGCTACACGAGAACGGAGACGTCGAGTAACCAAAACAAATGCGTTAAACAAATTCGTACACGTTATTTATCAATTTAACTCTAGAATTAAAGGATATACAACGAGAAACAACGTTTGACAACCTTAAACAGTTTTAATAACTATCTCCAAAAATTGTCGCTCTGATGCAAACAACTGATGAGTTATCTACTTAAATTTGTTGAACAAAACGACTTACGTATTTTAAGCATGCTAACCTTTAGCCCGGTAAGCAAATTAAAAAAAAAACGCAATATGTAGGCTACACGAGAACGGAGACGTGGAGTAACCAAAACAAATGCGTTAAACAAATTCGTACACGTTATTTATCAATTTAACTCTAGAATTAAAGGATATATAACGAGAAACAACGTTTGACAACCTTTAAACAGTTTTAATAACTATCTCAAAAATTGTCGCTCTGATGGAAACAACTGCTGAGTTATCTGCTCAAATTTGTTGAACAAAACGACTTACGTATTTTAAGCATGCTAACCTTTAGCCCGGTAAGCAAATTAAAAAAAAAAAACGCAATATGTAGGCTACACGAGAACGGAGACGTCGAGTAACCAAAACAAATGCGTTAAACAAATTCGTACACGTTATTTATCAATTTAACTCTAGAATTAAAGGATATACAACGAGAAACAACGTTTGACAACCTTAAACAGTTTTAATAACTATCTCCAAAAATTGTCGCTCTGATGCAAACAACTGATGAGTTATCTACTTAAATTTGTTGAACAAAACGACTTACGTATTTTAAGCATGCTAACCTTTAGCCCGGTAAGCAAATTAAAAAAAAAACGCAATATGTAGGCTACACGAGAACGGAGACGTGGAGTAACCAAAACAAATGCGTTAAACAAATTCGTACACGTTATTTATCAATTTAACTCTAGAATTAAAGGATATACAACGAGAAACAACGTTTGACAACCTTTAAACAGTTTTAATAACTATCTCAAAAATTGTCGCTCTGATGCAAACAACTGATGAGTTATCTATTTAATTTGTTGAACAAAACGACTTACGTATTTTAAGCATGCTAACCTTTCGCCCGGTAAGCAAATTAAAAAAAAAAACGCAATATGTAGGCTACACGAGAACGGAGACGTCGAGTAACCAAAACAAATGCGTTAAACAAATTCGTACACGTTATTTATCAATTTAACTCTAGAATGAAAGGATATACAACGAGAAACAACGTTTGACAACCTTTAAACAGTTTTAATAACTATCTCAAAAATTGTCGCTCTGATGCAAACAACTGCTGAGTTATCTACTCAAATTTGTTGAACAAAACGACTTACGTATTTTAAACATGCTAACCTTTAGCCCGGTAAGCAAATTGAAAAAAAAAAAACCCAATATGTAGGCTACACGAGAACGGAGACGTCGAGTAATCAAAACAAATGCGTTAAACAAATTCGTGCACGTTATTTATCAATTTAACTCTAGAATTAAAGGATATACAACGAGAAACAACGTTTGACAACCTTTAAACAGTTTTAAAAACTATCTCAAAAATTGTCGCTCTGATGCAAACAACTGCTGAGTAATCTACTCAAATTAGTTGAACAAAACGACTTACGTATTTTAAGCATGCTAACCTTTAGCCCGGTAAGCAAATTAAAAAAAAAAACGCAATATGTAGGCTACACGAGAACGGAGACGTCGAGTAACCAAAACAAATGCGTTAAACAAATTCGTACACGTTATTTATCAATTTAACTCTAGAATTAAAGGATATACAACGAGAAACAACGTTTGACAACCTTTAAACAGTTTTAATAACTATCTCAAAAATTGTCGCTCTGATGCAAACAACTGATGAGTTATCTACTTAAATTTGTTGAACAAAACGACTTACGTATTTTAAGCATGCTAACCTTTAGCCCGGTAAGCAAATTAAAAAAAAAACGCAATATGTAGGCTACACGAGAACGGAGACGTCGAGTAACCAAAACAAATGCGTTAAACAAATTCGTACACGTTATTTATCAATTTAACTCTAGAATTAAAGAATATACAACGAGAAACAACGTTTGACAACCTTTAAACAGTTTTAATAACTATCTCAAAAATTGTCGCTCTGATGCAAACAACTGATGAGTTATCTACTTAAATTTGTTGAACAAAACGACTTACGTATTTTAAGCATGCTAACCTTTAGCCCGGTAAGCAAATTAAAAAAAAAAACGCAATATGTAGGCTACACGAGAACGGAGACCTCGAGTAACCAAAACAAATGCGTTAAACAAATTCGTACACGTTATTTATCAATTTAACATTAGAATTAAAGGATATACAACGAGAAACAACGTTTGACAACCCTTAAACAGTTTTAATAACTATCTCAAAAATTGTCGCTCTGATGCAAACAACTGATGAGTTATCTACTTAAATTTTTTGAACAAAACGACTTACGTATTTTAAGCATGCTAACCTTTAGCCCGGTAAGCAAATTAAAAAAAAAACGCAATATGTAGGCTACACGAGAACGGAGACGTCGAGTAACCAAAACAAATGCGTTAAACAAATTCGTACACGTTATTTATCAATTTAACTCTAGAATTAAAGGATATACAACGAGAAACAACGTTTGACAACCTTTAAATAGTTTTAATAACTATCTCAAAAATTGTCGCTCTGATGCAAACCACTGCTGAGTTATCTACTCAAATTTGTTGAACAAAACGACTTACGTATTTTAAGCATCCTAACCTTTAGCCCGGTAAGCAAATTAAAAAAAAAAAAAAACGCAATATGTAGGCTACACGAGAACGGAGACGTCGAGTAACCAAAACAAATGCGTTAAACAAATTCGTACACGTTATTTATCAATCTAACTCTAGAATTAAAGGATATACAACGAGAAACAACGTTTGACAACCTTTAAACAGTTTTAATAACTATCTCAAAAATTGTCGCTCTGATGCAAACAACTGATGAGTTATCTACTTAAATTTGTTGAACAAAACGACTTACGTATTTTAAGCATGCTAACCTTTAGCCCGGTAAGCAAATTAAAAAAAAAAACGCAATATGTAGGCTACACGAGAACGGAGACGTCGAGTAACCAAAACAAATGCGTTAAACAAATTCGTACACGTTATTTATCAATTTAACTCTAGAATTAAAGGATATACAACGAGAAACAACGTTTGACAACCTTTAAACAGTTTTAATAACTATCTCAAAAATTGTCGCTCTGATGCAAACAACTGATGAGTTATCTATTTAATTTGTTGAACAAAACGACTTACGTATTTTAAGCATGCTAACCTTTATCCCGGTAAGCAAATTAAAAAAAAAAAGCAATATGTAGGCTACACGAGAACGGAGACGTCGAGTAACCAAAACAAATGCGTTAAACAAATTCGTACACGTTATTTATCAATTTAACTCTAGAATTAAAGGATATACAACGAGAAACAACGTTTGACAACCTTTAAACAGTTTTAATAACTATCTCAAAAATTGTCGCTCTGATGCAAACAACTGATGAGTTATCTACTTAAATTTGTTGAACAAAACGACTTACGTATTTTAAGCATGCTAACCTTTAGCCCGGTAAGCAAATTAAAAAAAAACGCAATATGTAGGCTACACGAGAACGGAGACGTCGAGTAACCAAAACAAATGCGTTAAACAAATTCGTACACGTTATTTATCAATTTAACTCTAGAATTAAAGAATATACAACGAGAAACAACGTTCGACAACCTTTAAACAGTTTTAATAACTATCTCAAAAATTGTCGCTCTGATGCAAACAACTGTTGAGTTATCTACTCAAATTTGTTGAACAAAACGACTTACGTATTTTAAACATGCTAACCTTTAGCCCGGTAAGAAAATTAAAAAAAAAAACACGCAATGTAGGCTACACGAGAACGGAGACGTCGAGTAACCAAAACAAATGCGTTAAACAAATTCGTACACGTTATTTATCAATTTAACTCTAGAATTAAAGGATATACAACGCGAAACAACATTTGACAACCTTTAAACAGTTTTAATAACTATCTCAAAAATCGTCGCTCTGATGCAAACAACTGATGAGTTATCTACTTAAATTTGTTGAACAAAACGACTTACGTATTTTAAACATGCTAACCTTTAGCCCGGTAAGCAAATTAAAAAAAAAAAAACGCAATATGTAGGCTACACGAGAACGGAGACGTCGAGTAACCAAAACAAATGCGTTAAACAAATTCGTACACGTTATTTATCAATTTAACTCTAGAATTAAAGGATATACAACGAGAAACAACGTTTGACAACCTTTAAACAGTTTTAATAACTATCTCAAAAATTGTCGCTCTGATGCAAACAACTGCTGAGTTATCTACTCAAATTTGTTGAACAAAACGACTTACGTATTTTAAGCATGCTAACCTTTAGCCCGGTACGCAAATTAAAAAAAAAACGCAATATGTAGGCTACACAAGAACGGAGACGTCGAGTAACCAAAACAAATGCGTTAAACAAATTCGTACACGTTATTTATCAATTTAACTCTAGAATTAAAGGATATACAACGAGAAACAACGTTTGACAACCTTTAACCAGTTTTAATAACTATCTCAAAAATTGTCGCTCTGATGCAAACAACTGCTGAGTTATCTACTCAAATTAGTTGAACAAAACGACTTACGTATTTTAAGCATGCTAACCTTTAGCCCGGTAAGCAAATTAAAAAAAAAACGCAATATGTAGGCTACACGAGAACGGAGACGTCGAGTAACC
Organism: Eurosta solidaginis; assembly: GCF_040869045.1. NCBI lineage: Eukaryota > Metazoa > Arthropoda > Insecta > Diptera > Tephritidae > Eurosta > Eurosta solidaginis. Next base: position 626,076 of record NW_027136897.1, read on the forward strand.
AAAACAAATGCGTTAAACAAATTCGTACACGTTATTTATCAATTTAACTCTAGAATTAAAGGATATACAACGAGAAACAACGTTTGACAACCTTTAGACAGTTTTAATAACTATCTCTAAAATTGTTGCTCTGATGCAAACAACTGATGAGTTATCTACTTAAATTTGTTGAACAAAACGACTTACGTATTTTAAGCATGCTAACCTTTAGCCCGGTAAGCAAATTAAAAAAAAAACGCAATATGTAGGCTACACGAGAACGGAGACGTCGAGTAACCAAAACAAATGCGTTAAACAAATTCGTACACGTTATTTATCAATTTAACTCTAGAATTAAAGGATATACAACGAGAAACAACGTTTGACAACCTTTAAAGAGTTTTAATAACTATCTCAAAAATTGCCGCTCTGATGCAAATAACTAATGAGTTATCTACTTAAATTTGTTGAACAAAACGACTTACGTATTTTAAGCATGCTAACCTTTAGCCCGGTAAGCAAATTAAAAAAAAAACGCAATATGTAGGCTACACGAAAACGGAGACGTCGAGTAACCAAAACAAATGCGTTAAACAAATTCGTACACGTTATTTATCAATTTAGCATTAGAATTAAAGGATATACAACGAGAAACAACGTTTGACAACCTTTAAACAGTTTTAATAACTATCTCAAAAATTGTCGCTCTGATGCAAACAACTGCTGAGTTATCTACTCAAATTTGTTGAACAAAACGACTTACGTATTTTAAGCATGCTAACCTTTAGCCCGGTAAGCAAATTAAAAAAAAACGTAATATGTAGGCTACACGAGAACGGAGACGTCGAGTAACCAAAACAAATGCGTTAAACAAATTCGTACACGTTATTTATCAATTTAACTCTAGAATTAAAGGATATACAACGAGAAACAACGTTTGACAACCTTTAAACAGTTTTAATAACTATCTCCAAAAATTGTCGCTCTGATGCAAACAACTGATGAGTTATCTACTTAAATTTGTTGAACAAAACGACTTACGTATTTTAAGCATGCTAACCTTTAGCCCGGTAAGCAAATTAAAAAAAAAACGCAATATGTAGGCTACACGAGAACGGAGACGTGGAGTAACCAAAACAAATGCGTTAAACAAATTCGTACACGTTATTTATCAATTTAACTCTAGAATTAAAGGATATATAACGAGAAACAACGTTTGACAACCTTTAAACAGTTTTAATAACTATCTCAAGCATGCTAACCTTTAGCCCGGTAAGCAAATTTAAAAAAAAACGCAATATGTAGGCTACACGAGAACGGAGACGTCGAGTAACCAAAACAAATGCGTTAAACAAATTCGTACACGTTATTTATCAACTTAACTCTAGAATTAAAGGACATACAACGAGAAACAACGTTTGACAACCTTTAAACAGTTTTAATAACTATCTCAAAAATTGTCGCTCTGATGCAAACAACTGATGAGTTATCTACTTAAATTTGTTGAACAAAACGACTTACGTATTTTAAGCATGCTAACCTTTAGCCCGGTAAGCAAATTAAAAAAAAAACGCAATATGTAGGCTACACGAGAACGGAGACGTCGAGTAACCAAAACAAATGCGTTAAACAAATTCGTACACGTTATTTATCAATTTAACTCTAGAATTAAAGGATATACAACGAGAAACAACGTTTGACAACCTTTAAACAGTTTTAATAACTATCTCAAAAGTGTCGCTCTGATGCAAACAACTGATGAGTTGTCTACTTAAATTTGTTGAACAAAACGACTTACGTATTTTAAGCATGCTAACCTTTAGCCCGGTAAGCAAATTAAAAAAAAAACGCAATACGTAGGCTACACGAGAACGGAGACGTCGAGTAACCAAAACAAATGCGTTAAACAAATTCGTACACGTTATTTATCAATTTAACTCTAGAATTAAAGGATATACAACGAGAAACAACGTTTGACAACCTTTAAATAGTTTTAATAACTATCTCAAAAATTGTCGCTCTGATGGAAACAACTGCTGAGTTATCTACTCAAATTTGTTGAACAAAACGACTTACGTATTTTAAGCATGCTAACCTTTAGCCCGGTAAGCAAATTAAAAAAAAAACGCAATATGTAGGGTACACGAGAACGGAGACGTCAAGTAACCAAAACAAATGCGTTAAACAAATTCGGACACGTTATTTATCAATTTAACTCTAGAATTAAAGGATATACAACGAGAAACAACGTTTGACAACCTTTAAATAGTTTTAATAACTATCTCAAAAATTGTCGCTCTGATGCAAACAACTGCTGAGTTATCTACTCAAATTTGTGGAACAAAACGACTTACGTATTTTAAGCATGCTAACCTTTAGCCCGGTAAGCAAATTAAAAAAAAAACGCAATATGTAGGCTACACGAGAACGGAGACGTCGAGTAACCAAAACAAATGCGTTAAACAAATTCGTACACGTTATTTATCAATTTAACTCTAGAATTAAAGGATATACAACGAGAAACAACGTTTGACAACCTTTAAACAGTTTTAATAACTATCTCAAAAATTGTCGCTTTGATGGAAACAACTGCTGAGTTATCTACTCAAATTTGTTGAACAAAACGACTTACGTATTTTAATCATGCTAACCTTTAGCCCGGTAAGCAAATTTAAAAAAAACGCAATATGTAGGCTACACGAGAACGGAGACGTCAAGTAACCAAAACAAATGCGTTAAACAAATTCGTACACGTTATTTATCAATTTAACTCTAGAATTATAGGATATACAACGAGAAACAACGTTTGACAACCTTTAAATAGTTTTAATAACTATCTCAAAAATTGTCGCTCTGATGCAAACAACTGCTGAGTTATCTACTCAAATTTGTGGAACAAAACGACTTACGTATTTTAAGCATGCTAACCTTTAGCCCGGTAAGCAAATTAAAAAAAAAACGCAATATGTAGGCTACACGAGAACGGAGACCTCGAGTAACCAAAACAAATGCGTTAAACAAATTCGTACACGTTATTTATCAATTTAACTCAAGAATTAAAGGATATACAACGAGAAACAACGTTTGACAACCTTTAAACAGTTTTAATAACTATCTCAAAAATTGTCGCTCTGATGGAAACAACTGCTGAGTTATCTACTCAAATTTGTTGAACAAAACGACTTACGTATTTTAAGCATGCTAACCTTTAGCCCGGTAAGCAAATTAAAAAAAAAACGCAATATGTAGGCTACACGAGAACGGAGACGTCGAGTAACCAAAACAAATGCGTTAAACAAATTCGTACACGTTATTTATCAATTTAACTCTAGAATTAAAGGATATAAAACGAGAAACAACGTTTGACAACCTTTAAACAGTTTTAATAACTATCTCAAAAATTGTCGTCCTGATGCAAACAACTACTGAGTTATCTACTCAAATTAGTTGAACAAAACGACTTACGTATTTTAAGCATGCTAACCTTTAGCCCGGTAAGCAAATTAAAAAAAAAAAACGCAATATGTAGGCTACATGAGAACGGAGACGTCGAGTAACCAAAACAAATGCGTTAAACAAATTCGTACACGTGATTTATCAATTTAACATTACAATTAAAGGATATACAACGAGAAACAACGTTTGACGACCTTAAGCAATTTTAATAACTATCTCAAAAATTGTCGCTCTGATGCAAACAACTGCTGAGTTATCTACTCAAATTTGTTGAACAAAACGACTTACGTATTTTAAGCATGCTAACCTTTAGCCCGGTAAGCAAATTAAAAAAAAACGCAATATGTAGGCTACACGAGAACGGAGACGTCGAGTAACCAAAACAAATGCGTTAAACAAATTCATACACGTTATTTATCAATTTAACTCTAGAATTAAATGATATACAACGAGAAACAACGTTTGACAACCTTTAAACAGTTTTAATAACTATCTCAAAAATTGTCGCTCTGATGCAAACAACTGATGAGTTATCTACTTAAATTTGTTGAACAAAACGACTTACGTATTTTAAGCATGCTAACCTTTAGCCCGGAAAGCAAATTAAAAAAAAAACGCAATATGTAGGCTACACGAGAACGGAGACGTCGAGTAACCAAAACAAATGCGTTAAACAAATTCGTACACGTTATTTATCAACTTAACTCTAGAATTAAAGGATATACAACGAGAAACAACGTTTGACAACCTTTAAATAGTTTTAATAACTATCTCAAAAATTGTCGCTCTAATGGAAACAACTGCTGAGTTATCTACTCAAATTTTTTGAACAAAACGACTTACGTATTTTAAGCATGCTAACCTTTAGCCCGGTAAGCAAATTAAAAAAAAAAACGCAATATGTAGGCTACACGAGAACGGAGACGTCGAGTAACCAAAACAAATGCGTTAAACAAATTCGTACACGTTATTTATCAATTAAACTCTAGAATTAAAGGATATACAACGAGAAACAACGTTTGACAACCTTTAAATAGTTTTAATAACTATCTCAAAAATTGTCGCTCTGATGCAAACCACTGCTGAGTTATCTACTCAAATTTGTTGAACAAAACGACTTACGTATTTTAAGCATCCTAACCTTTAGCCCGGTAAGCAAATTAAAAAAAAAAAAAACGCAATATGTAGGCTACACGAGAACGGAGACGTCGAGTAACCAAAACAAATGCGTTAAACAAATTCGTACACGTTATTTATCAATTTAACTCTAGAATTAAAGGATATACAACGAGAAACAAAGTTTGACAACCTTTAAACAGTTTTAATAACTATCTCAAAAATTGTCGCTCTGATGCAAACAACTGATGAGTTATCTACTTAAATTTGTTGAACAAAACGACTTACGTATTTTAAGCATGCTAACCTTTAGCCCGGTAAGCAAATTAAAAAAAAAAACGCAATATGTAGGCTACACGAGAACGGAGACGTCGAGTAACCAAAACAAATGCGTTAAACAAATTCGTACACGTTATTTATCAATTTAACTCTAGAATTAAAGGATATACAACGAGAAACAACGTTTGACAACCTTTAAACAGTTTTAATAACTATCTCAAAAATTGTCGCTCTGATGCAAACAACTGATGAGTTATCTATTTAATTTGTTGAACAAAACGACTTACGTATTTTAAGCATGCTAACCTTTATCCCGGTAAGCAAATTAAAAAAAAAAAGCAATATGTAGGCTACACGAGAACGGAGACGTCGAGTAACCAAAACAAATGCGTTAAACAAATTCGTACACGTTATTTATCAATTTAACTCTAGAATTAAAGGATATACAACGAGAAACAACGTTTGACAACCTTTAAACAGTTTTAATAACTATCTCAAAAATTGTCGCTCTGATGCAAACAACTGATGAGTTATCTACTTAAATTTGTTGAACAAAACGACTTACGTATTTTAAGCATGCTAACCTTTAGCCCGGTAAGCAAATTAAAAAAAAACGCAATATGTAGGCTACACGAGAACGGAGACGTCGAGTAACCAAAACAAATGCGTTAAACAAATTCGTACACGTTATTTATCAATTTAACTCTAGAATTAAAGAATATACAACGAGAAACAACGTTCGACAACCTTTAAACAGTTTTAATAACTATCTCAAAAATTGTCGCTCTGATGCAAACAACTGCTGAGTTATCTACTCAAATTTGTTGAACAAAACGACTTACGTATTTTAAACATGCTAACCTTTAGCCCGGTAAGAAAATTAAAAAAAAAACACGCAATATGTAGGCTACACAAGAACGGAGACGTCGAGTAACCAAAACAAATGCGTTAGACAAATTCGTACACGTTATTTATCAATTTAACTCTAGAATTAAAGGATATACAACGCGAAACAACATTTGACAACCTTTAAACAGTTTTAATAACTATCTCAAAAATCGTCGCTCTGATGCAAACAACTGATGAGTTATCTACTTAAATTTGTTGAAAAACAACGACTTACGTATTTTAAACATGCTAACCTTTAGCCCGGTAAGCAAATTAAAAAAAAAAAACGCAATATGTAGGCTACACGAGAACGGAGACGTCGAGTAACCAAAACAAATGCGTTAAACAAATTCGTACACGTTATTTATCAATTTAACTCTAGAATTAAAGGATATACAACGAGAAACAACGTTTGACAACCTTTAAACAGTTTTAATAACTATCTCAAAAATTGTCGCTCTGATGCAAACAACTGCTGAGTTATCTACTCAAATTTGTTGAACAAAACGACTTACGTATTTTAAGCATGCTAACCTTTAGCCCGGTACGCAAATTAAAAAAAAAACGCAATATGTAGGCTACACAAGAACGGAGACGTCGAGTAACCAAAACAAATGCGTTAAACAAATTCGTACACGTTATTTATCAATTTAACTCTAGAATTAAAGGATATACAACGAGAAACAACGTTTGACAACCTTTAAACAGTTTTAATAACTATCTCAAAAATTGTCGCTCTGATGCAAACAACTGCTGAGTTATCTACTCAAATTAGTTGAACAAAACGACTTACGTATTTTAAGCATGCTAACCTTTAGCCCGGTAAGCAAATTAAGAAAAAAACGCAATATGTAGGCTACACGAGAACGGAGACGTCGAGTAACCAAAACAAATGCGTTAAACAAATTCGTACACGTTATTTATCAATTTAACTCTAGAATTAAAGGACATACAACGAGAAACAACGTTTGACAACCTTTAGACAGTTTTAATAACTATCTCTAAAATTGTTGCTCTGATGCAAACAACTGATGAGTTATCTACTTAAATTTGTTGAACAAAACGACTTACGTATTTTAAGCATGCTAACCTTTAGCCCGGTAAGCAAATTAAAAAAAAAAACGCAATATGTAGGCTACACGAGAACGGAGACGTCGAGTAACCAAAACAAATGCGTTAAACAAATTCGTACACGTTATTTATCAATTTAACTCTAGAATTAAAGGATATACAACGAGAAACAACGTTTGACAACCTTTAAAGAGTTTTAATAACTATCTCAAAAATTGCCGCTCTGATGCAAATAACTAATGAGTTATCTACTTAAATTTGTTGAACAAAACGACTTACGTATTTTAAGCATGCTAACCTTTAGCCCGGTAAGCAAATTAAAAAAAAAACGCAATATGTAGGCTACACGAAAACGGAGACGTCGAGTAACCAAAACAAATGCGTTAAACAAATTCGTACACGTTATTTATAAATTTAACATTAGAATTAAAGGATATACAACGAGAAACAACGTTTGACAACCTTTAAACAGTTTTAATAACTATCTCAAAAATTGTCGCTCTGATGCAAACAACTGCTGAGTTATCTACTCAAATTTGTTGAACAAAACGACTTACGTATTTTAAGCATGCTAACCTTTAGCCCGGTAAGCAAATTAAAAAAAAAAACGTAATATGTAGGCTACACGAGAACGGAGACGTCGAGTAACCAAAACAAATGCGTTAAACAAATTCGTACACGTTATTTATAAATTTAACATTAGAATTAAAGGATATACAACGAGAAACAACGTTTGACAACCTTTAAACAGTTTTAATAACTATCTCAAAAATTGTCGCTCTGATGCAAACAACTGCTGAGTTATCTACTCAAATTTGTTGAACAAAACGACTTACGTATTTTAAGCATGCTAACCTTTAGCCCGGTAAGCAAATTAAAAAAAAAAACGTAATATGTAGGCTACACGAGAACGGAGACGTCGAGTAACCAAAACAAATGCGTTAAACAAATTCGTACACGTTATTTATCAATTTAACTCTAGAATTAAAGGATATACAACGAGAAACAACGTTTGACAACCTTAAACAGTTTTAATAACTATCTCCAAAAATTGTCGCTCTGATGCAAACAACTGATGAGTTATCTACTTAAATTTGTTGAACAAAACGACTTACGTATTTTAAGCATGCTAACCTTTAGCCCGGTAAGCAAATTAAAAAAAAAACGCAATATGTAGGCTACACGAGAACGGAGACGTGGAGTAACCAAAACAAATGCGTTAAACAAATTCGTACACGTTATTTATCAATTTAACTCTAGAATTAAAGGATATATAACGAGAAACAACGTTTGACAACCTTTAAACAGTTTTAATAACTATCTCAAAAATTGTCGCTCTGATGGAAACAACTGCTGAGTTATCTGCTCAAATTTGTTGAACAAAACGACTTACGTATTTTAAGCATGCTAACCTTTAGCCCGGTAAGCAAATTAAAAAAAAAAAACGCAATATGTAGGCTACACGAGAACGGAGACGTCGAGTAACCAAAACAAATGCGTTAAACAAATTCGTACACGTTATTTATCAATTTAACTCTAGAATTAAAGGATATACAACGAGAAACAACGTTTGACAACCTTAAACAGTTTTAATAACTATCTCCAAAAATTGTCGCTCTGATGCAAACAACTGATGAGTTATCTACTTAAATTTGTTGAACAAAACGACTTACGTATTTTAAGCATGCTAACCTTTAGCCCGGTAAGCAAATTAAAAAAAAAACGCAATATGTAGGCTACACGAGAACGGAGACGTGGAGTAACCAAAACAAATGCGTTAAACAAATTCGTACACGTTATTTATCAATTTAACTCTAGAATTAAAGGATATACAACGAGAAACAACGTTTGACAACCTTTAAACAGTTTTAATAACTATCTCAAAAATTGTCGCTCTGATGCAAACAACTGATGAGTTATCTATTTAATTTGTTGAACAAAACGACTTACGTATTTTAAGCATGCTAACCTTTCGCCCGGTAAGCAAATTAAAAAAAAAACGCAATATGTAGGCTACACGAGAACGGAGACGTCGAGTAACCAAAACAAATGCGTTAAACAAATTCGTACACGTTATTTATCAATTTAACTCTAGAATGAAAGGATATACAACGAGAAACAACGTTTGACAACCTTTAAACAGTTTTAATAACTATCTCAAAAATTGTCGCTCTGATGCAAACAACTGCTGAGTTATCTACTCAAATTTGTTGAACAAAACGACTTACGTATTTTAAACATGCTAACCTTTAGCCCGGTAAGCAAATTGAAAAAAAAAAAACCCAATATGTAGGCTACACGAGAACGGAGACGTCGAGTAATCAAAACAAATGCGTTAAACAAATTCGTGCACGTTATTTATCAATTTAACTCTAGAATTAAAGGATATACAACGAGAAACAACGTTTGACAACCTTTAAACAGTTTTAAAAACTATCTCAAAAATTGTCGCTCTGATGCAAACAACTGCTGAGTAATCTACTCAAATTAGTTGAACAAAACGACTTACGTATTTTAAGCATGCTAACCTTTAGCCCGGTAAGCAAATTAAAAAAAAAAACGCAATATGTAGGCTACACGAGAACGGAGACGTCGAGTAACCAAAACAAATGCGTTAAACAAATTCGTACACGTTATTTATCAATTTAACTCTAGAATTAAAGGATATACAACGAGAAACAACGTTTGACAACCTTTAAACAGTTTTAATAACTATCTCAAAAATTGTCGCTCTGATGCAAACAACTGATGAGTTATCTACTTAAATTTGTTGAACAAAACGACTTACGTATTTTAAGCATGCTAACCTTTAGCCCGGTAAGCAAATTAAAAAAAAAACGCAATATGTAGGCTACACGAGAACGGAGACGTCGAGTAACCAAAACAAATGCGTTAAACAAATTCGTACACGTTATTTATCAATTTAACTCTAGAATTAAAGAATATACAACGAGAAACAACGTTTGACAACCTTTAAACAGTTTTAATAACTATCTCAAAAATTGTCGCTCTGATGCAAACAACTGATGAGTTATCTACTTAAATTTGTTGAACAAAACGACTTACGTATTTTAAGCATGCTAACCTTTAGCCCGGTAAGCAAATTAAAAAAAAAAACGCAATATGTAGGCTACACGAGAACGGAGACCTCGAGTAACCAAAACAAATGCGTTAAACAAATTCGTACACGTTATTTATCAATTTAACATTAGAATTAAAGGATATACAACGAGAAACAACGTTTGACAACCCTTAAACAGTTTTAATAACTATCTCAAAAATTGTCGCTCTGATGCAAACAACTGCTGAGTTATCTACTCAAATTTGTTGCACAAAACGACTTACGTATTTTAAGCATGCTAACCTTTAGCCCGGTAAGCAAAATAAAAAAAAAACGCAATATGTAGGCTACACGAGAACGGAGACGTCGAGTAACCAAAACAAATGCGTTAAACAAATTCGTACACGTTATTTATCAATTTAACTCTAGAATTAAAGGATATACAACGAGAAACAACGTTTGACAACCTTTAAACAGTTTTAATAACTATCTCAAAATTGTCGCTCTGATGCAAACAACTGATGAGTTATCTACTTAAATTTGTTGAACAAAACGACTTACGTATTTTAAGCATGCTAACCTTTAGCCCGGTAAGCAAATTAAAAAAAAAACGCAATATGTAGGCTACACGAGAACGGAGACGTCGAGTAACCAAAACAAATGCGTTAAACAAATTCGTACACGTTATTTATCAATTTAACTCTAGAATTAAAGGATATACAACGAGAAACAACGTTTGACAACCTTTAAATAGTTTTAATAACTATCTAAAAAATTGTCGCTCTGATGGAAACAACTGCTGAGTTATCTACTCAAATTTGTTGAACAAAACGACTTACGTATTTTAAGCATGCTAACCTTTAGCCCGGTAAGCAAATTAAAAAAAAACGCAATATGTAGGCTACACGAGAACGGAGACGTCGAGTAACCAAAACAAATGCGTTAAACAAATTCGTACACGTTATTTATCAATTTAACTCTAGAATTAAAGGATATACAACGAGAAACAACGTTTGACAACCTTTAAATAGTTTTAATAACTATCTCAAAAATTGTCGCTCTGATGCAAACAACTGCTGAGTTATCTACTCAAATTTGTTGAACAAAACGACTTACGTATTTTAAGCATGCTAACCATTAGCCCGGTAAGCAAATTAAAAAAAAAAACGCAATATGTAGGCTACACGAGAACGGAGACGTCGAGTAACCAAAACAAATGCGTTAAACAAATTCGTACACGTTATTTATCAATTTAAGTCTAGAATTAAAGGATATACAACGAGAAACAACGTTTGACAACCTTTAAACAGTTTTAATAACTATCTCAAAAATTGTCGCTCCGATGCAAACAACTGATGAGTTATCTACTTAAATTTGTTGAACAAAACGACTTACGTATTTTAAGCATGCTAACCTTTAGCCCGGTAAGCAAATTAAAAAAAAAGCGCAATATGTAGGCTACACGAGAACGGAGACGTCGAGTAACCAAAACAAATGCGTTAAACAAATTCGTACACGTTATTTATCAATTTAACTCTAGAATTAAAGGATATACAACGAGAAACAACGTTTGACAACCTTTAAACAGTTTTAATAACTATCTCAAAAATTGTCGCTCTGATGCAAACAACTGATGAGTTATCTATTTAATTTGTTGAACAAAACGACTTACGTATTTTAAACATGCTAACTTTTAGCCCGGTAAGCAAATTAAAAAAAAAAACGCAATATGTAGGCTACACGAGAACGGAGACGTCGAGTAACCAAAACAAATGCGTTAGACAAATTCGTACACGTTATTATCTACTTAAATTAGTTGAACAAAACGACTTACGTATTTTAAGCATGCTAACCTTTAGCCCGGTAAGCAAATTAAAAAAAAACGCAATATGTAGGCTACACGAGAACGGAGACGTCGAGTAACCAAAACAAATGCGTTAAACAAATTCGTACACGTTATTTATCAATTTAACTCTAGAATTAAAGGATATACAACGAGAAACAACGTTTGACAACCTTTAAACAGTTTTAATAACTATCTCAAAAATTGTCGCTCCGATGCAAACAACTGAGGAGTTATCTATTTAATTTGTTGAAAAACGACTTACGTATTTTAAGCATGCTAACCTTTAGCCCGGTAAGCAAATTAAAAAAAAAAACGCAATATGTAGGCTACACGAGAACGGAGACGTCGAGTAACCAAAACAAATGCGTTAAACAAATTCGTACACGTTATTTATCAATTTAACTCTAGAATTAAAGGATATACAACGAGAATCAAGGTTTGACAACCTTTAAACAGTTTTAATAACTATCTCAAAAATTGTCGCTCTGATGAAAACAACTGATGAGTTATCTACTTAAATTTGTTGAACAAAACGACTTACGTATTTTAAGCATGCTAACCTTTAGCCCGGTAAGCAAATTAAAAAAAAAAACGCAATATGTAGGCTACACGAGAACGGAGACGTCGAGTAACCAAAACAAATGCGTTAAACAAATTCGTACACGTTATTTATCAATTTAACTCTAGAATTAAAGAATATACAACGAGAAACAACGTTTGACAACCTTTAAACAGTTTTAATAACTTTCTCAAAAATTGTCGCTCTGATGCAAACAACTGCTGAGTTATCTACTCAAATTTGTTGAACAAAACGACTTACGTATTTTAAACATGCTAACCTTTAGCCCGGTAAGCAAATTAAAAAAAAAACGCAATATGTAGGCTACACGAGAACGGAGACGTCGAGTAACCAAAACAAATGCATTAGACAAATTCGTACACGTTATTATCTACTTAAATTTGTTGAACAAAACGACTTACGTATTTTAAGCATGCTAACCTTTAGCCCGGTAAGCAAATTAAAAAAAAAACGCAATATGTATTCTACACGAGAACGGAGACGTCGAGTAACCAAAACAAATGCGTTAAACAAATTCGTACATGTTATTTATCAATTTAACTCTAGAATTAAAGGATATACAACGAGAAACAACGTTTGACAACCTTTAAACAATTTTAATAACTATCTCAAAAATTGTCGCTCTGATGCAAACAACTGATGAGTTATCTACTTAAATTTGTTGAACAAAACGACTTACGTATTTTAAGCATGCTAACCTTTAGCCCGGTAAGCAAATTAAAAAAAAAAACGCAATATGTAGGCTACACGAGAACGGAGACGTCGAGTAACCAAAACAAATGCGTTAAACAAATTCGTACACGTTATTTATCAATTTAACTCTAGAATTAAAGGATATACAACGAGAAACAACGTTTGACAACCTTTAAACAGTTTTAATAACTATCTCAAAAATTGTCGCTCTGATGCAAACAACTGATGAGTTATCTACTTAAATTTGTTGAATAAAACGACTTACGTTTTTTAAGCATGCTAACCTTTAGCCCGGTAAGCAAATTAAAAAAAAAAACGCAATATGTAGGCTACACGAGAACGGAGACGTCGAGTAACCAAAACAAATGCGTTAAACAAATTCGTACACGTTATTTATCAATTTAACTCTAGAATTAAAGGATATACAACGAGAAACAACGTTTGACAACCTTTAAATAGTTTTAATAACTATCTCAAAAATTGCCGCTCTAATGGAAATAACTGCTGAGTTATCTACTCAAATTTTTTGAACAAAACGACTTACGTATTTTAAGCATGCTAACCTTTAGCCCGGTAAGCAAATTAAAAAAAAAACGCAATATGTAGGCTACACGAGAACGGAGACGTCGAGTAACCAAAACAAATGCGTTAAACAAATTCGTACACGTTATTTATCAATTTAACTCTAGAATTAAAGGATATACAACGAGAAACAACGTTTGACAACCTTTAAATAGTTTTAATAACTATCTCAAAAATTGTCGCTCTGATGCAAACCACTGCTGAGTTATCTACTCAAATTTGTTGAACAAAACGACTTACGTATTTTAAGCATCCTAACCTTTAGCCCGGTAAGCAAATTAAAAAAAAAAAAAAACGCAATATGTAGGCTACACGAGAACGGAGACGTCGAGTAACCAAAACAAATGCGTTAAACAAATTCGTACACGTTATTTATCAATTTAACTCTAGAATTAAAGGATATACAACGAGAAACAACGTTTGACAACCTTTAAACAGTTTTAATAACTATCTCAAAAATTGTCGCTCTGATGCAAACAACTGATGAGTTATCTACTTAAATTTGTTGAACAAAACGACTTACGTATTTTAAGCATGCTAACCTTTAGCCCGGTAAGCAAATTAAAAAAAAAAACGCAATATGTAGGCTACACGAGAACGGAGACGTCGAGTAACCAAAACAAATGCGTTAAACAAATTCGTACACGTTATTTATCAATTTAACTCTAGAATTAAAGGATATACAACGAGAAACAACGTTTGACAACCTTTAAACAGTTTTAATAACTATCTCAAAAATTGTCGCTCTGATGCAAACAACTGATGAGTTATCTATTTAATTTGTTGAACAAAACGACTTACGTATTTTAAGCATGCTAACCTTTATCCCGGTAAGCAAATTAAAAAAAAAAAGCAATATGTAGGCTACACGAGAACGGAGACGTCGAGTAACCAAAACAAATGCGTTAAACAAATTCGTACACGTTATTTATCAATTTAACTCTAGAATTAAAGGATATACAACGAGAAACAACGTTTGACAACCTTTAAACAGTTTTAATAACTATCTCAAAAATTGTCGCTCTGATGCAAACAACTGATGAGTTATCTACTTAAATTTGTTGAACAAAACGACTTACGTATTTTAAGCATGCTAACCTTTAGCCCGGTAAGCAAATTAAAAAAAAACGCAATATGTAGGCTACACGAGAACGGAGACGTCGAGTAACCAAAACAAATGCGTTAAACAAATTCGTACACGTTATTTATCAATTTAACTCTAGAATTAAAGAATATACAACGAGAAACAACGTTCGACAACCTTTAAACAGTTTTAATAACTATCTCAAAAATTGTCGCTCTGATGCAAACAACTGCTGAGTTATCTACTCAAATTTGTTGAACAAAACGACTTACGTATTTTAAACATGCTAACCTTTAGCCCGGTAAGAAAATTAAAAAAAAAACACGCAATATGTAGGCTACACGAGAACGGAGACGTCGAGTAACCAAAACAAATGCGTTAAACAAATTCGTACACGTTATTTATCAATTTAACTCTAGAATTAAAGGATATACAACGCGAAACAACATTCGACAACCTTTAAACAGTTTTAATAACTATCTCAAAAATCGTCGCTCTGATGCAAACAACTGATGAGTTATCTACTTAAATTTGTTGAACAAAACGACTTACGTATTTTAAACATGCTAACCTTTAGCCCGGTAAGCAAATTAAAAAAAAAAAAACGCAATATGTAGGCTACACGAGAACGGAGACGTCGAGTAACCAAAACAAATGCGTTAAACAAATTCGTACACGTTATTTATCAATTTAACTCTAGAATTAAAGGATATACAACGAGAAACAACGTTTGACAACCTTTAAACAGTTTTAGTAACTATCTCAAAAATTGTCGCTCTGATGCAAACAACTGCTGAGTTATCTACTCAAATTTGTTGAACAAAACGACTTACGTATTTTAAGCATGCTAACCTTTAGCCCGGTACGCAAATTAAAAAAAAAACGCAATATGTAGGCTACACAAGAACGGAGACGTCGAGTAACCAAAACAAATGCGTTAAACAAATTCGTACACGTTATTTATCAATTTAACTCTAGAATTAAAGGATATACAACGAGAAACAACGTTTGACAACCTTTAAACAGTTTTAATAACTATCTCAAAAATTGTCGCTCTGATGCAAACAACTGCTGAGTTATCTACTCAAATTAGTTGAACAAAACGACTTACGTATTTTAAGCATGCTAACCTTTAGCCCGGTAAGCAAATTAAAAAAAAAAACGCAATATGTAGGCTACACGAGAACGGAGACGTCGAGTAACCAAAACAAATGCGTTAAACAAATTCGTACACGTTATTTATCAATTTAACTCTAGAATTAAAGGATATACAACGAGAAACAACGTTTGACAACCTTTAGACAGTTTTAATAACTATCTCTAAAATTGTTGCTCTGATGCAAACAACTGATGAGTTATCTACTTAAATTTGTTGAACAAAACGACTTACGTATTTTAAGCATGCTAACCTTTAGCCCGGTAAGCAAATTAAAAAAAAAAACGCAATATGTAGGCTACACGAGAACGGAGACGTCGAGTAACCAAAACAAATGCGTTAAACAAATTCGTACACGTTATTTATCAATTTAACTCTAGAATTAAAGGATATACAACGAGAAACAACGTTTGACAACCTTTAAAGAGTTTTAATAACTATCTCAAAAATTGCCGCTCTGATGCAAATAACTAATGAGTTATCTACTTAAATTTGTTGAACAAAACGACTTACGTATTTTAAGCATGCTAACCTTTAGCCCGGTAAGCAAATTAAAAAAAAAACGCAATATGTAGGCTACACGAAAACGGAGACGTCGAGTAACCAAAATAAATGCGTTAAACAAATTCGTACACGTTATTTATCAATTTAACATTAGAATTAAAGGATATACAACGAGAAACAACGTTTGACAACCTTTAAACAGTTTTAATAACTATCTCAAAAATTGTCGCTCTGATGCAAACAACTGCTGAGTTATCTACTCAAATTTGTTGAACAAAACGACTTACGTATTTTAAGCATGCTAACCTTTAGCCCGGTAAGCAAATTAAAAAAAAAACGTAATATGTAGGCTACACGAGAACGGAGACGTCGAGTAACCAAAACAAATGCGTTAAACAAATTCGTACACGTTATTTATCAATTTAACTCTAGAATTAAAGGATATACAACGAGAAACAACGTTTGACAACCTTTAAACAGTTTTAATAACTATCTCCAAAAATTGTCGCTCTGATGCAAACAACTGATGAGTTATCTACTTAAATTTGTTGAACAAAACGACTTACGTATTTTAAGCATGCTAACCTTTAGCCCGGTAAGCAAATTAAAAAAAAAACGCAATATGTAGGCTACACGAGAACGGAGACGTGGAGTAACCAAAACAAATGCGTTAAACAAATTCGTACACGTTATTTATCAATTTAACTCTAGAATTAAAGGATATATAACGAGAAACAACGTTTGACAACCTTTAAACAGTTTTAATAACTATCTCAAGCATGCTAACCTTTAGCCCGGTAAGCAAATTTAAAAAAAAACGCAATATGTAGGCTACACGAGAACGGAGACGTCGAGTAACCAAAACAAATGCGTTAAACAAATTCGTACACGTTATTTATCAATTTAGCTCTAGAATTAAAGTATATACAACGAGAAACAACGTTTGACAACCTTTAAACAGTTTTAATAACTATCTCAAAAGTGTCGCTCTGATGCAAACAACTGATGAGTTGTCTACTTAAATTTGTTGAACAAAACGACTTACGTATTTTAAGCATGCTAACCTTTAGCCCGGTAAGCAAATTAAAAAAAAAACGCAATACGTAGGCTACACGAGAACGGAGACGTCGAGTAACCAAAACAAATGCGTTAAACAAATTCGTACACGTTATTTATCAATTTAACTCTAGAATTAAAGGATATACAACGAGAAACAACGTTTGACAACCTTTAAATAGTTTTAATAACTATCTCAAAAATTGTCGCTCTGATGGAAACAACTGCTGAGTTATCTACTCAAATTTGTTGAACAAAACGACTTACGTATTTTAAGCATGCTAACCTTTAGCCCGGTAAGCAAATTAAAAAAAAACGCAATATGTAGGCTACACGAGAACGGAGACGTCAAGTAACCAAAACAAATGCGTTAAACAAATTCGTACACGTTATTTATCAATTTAACTCTAGAATTAAAGGATATACAACGAGAAACAACGTTTGACAACCTTTAAACAGTTTTAATAACTATCTCAAAAATTGTCGCTCTGATGCAAACAACTGCTGAGTTATCTACTCAAATTAGTTGAACAAAACGACTTACGTATTTTAAGCATGCTAACCTTTAGCCCGGTAAGCAAATTAAAAAAAAAACGCAATATGTAGGCTACACGAGAACGGAGACGTCGAGTAACCAAAACAAATGCGTTAAACAAATTCGTACACGTTATTTATCAATTTAACTCTAGAATTAAAGGATATACAACGAGAAACAACGTTTGACAACCTTTAGACAGTTTTAATAACAATCTCTAAAATTGTTGCTCTGATGCAAACAACTGATGAGTTATCTACTTAAATTTGTTGAACAAAACGACTTACGTATTTTAAGCATGCTAACCTTTAGCCCGGTAAGCAAATTAAAAAAAAAAACGCAATATGTAGGCTACACGAGAACGGAGACGTCGAGTAACCAAAACAAATGCGTTAAACAAATTCGTACACGTTATTTATCAATTTAACTCTAGAATTAAAGGATATACAACGAGAAACAACGTTTGACAACCTTTAAAGAGTTTTAATAACTATCTCAAAAATTGCCGCTCTGATGCAAATAACTAATGAGTTATCTACTTAAATTTGTTGAACAAAACGACTTACGTATTTTAAGCATGCTAACCTTTAGCCCGGTAAGCAAATTAAAAAAAAAACGCAATATGTAGGCTACACGAAAACGGAGACGTCGAGTAACCAAAACAAATGCGTTAAACAAATTCGTACACGTTATTTATCAATTTAACATTAGAATTAAAGGATATACAACGAGAAACAACGTTTGACAACCTTTAAACAGTTTTAATAACTATCTCAAAAATTGTCGCTCTGATGCAAACAACTGCTGAGTTATCTACTCAAATTTGTTGAACAAAACGACTTACGTATTTTAAGCATGCTAACCTTTAGCCCGGTAAGCAAATTAAAAAAAAAACGTAATATGTAGGCTACACGAGAACGGAGACGTCGAGTAACCAAAACAAATGCGTTAAACAAATTCGTACACGTTATTTATCAATTTAACTCTAGAATTAAAGGATATACAACAAGAAACAACGTTTGACAACCTTTAAACAGTTTTAATAACTATCTCCAAAAATTGTCGCTCTGATGCAAACAACTGATGAGTTATCTACTTAAATTTGTTGAACAAAACGACTTACGTATTTTAAGCATGCTAACCTTTAGCCCGGTAAGCAAATTAAAAAAAAACGCAATATGTAGGCTACACGAGAACGGAGACGTGGAGTAACCAAAACAAATGCGTTAAACAAATTCGTACACGTTATTTATCAATTTAACTCTAGAATTAAAGGATATATAACGAGAAACAACGTTTGACAACCTTTAAACAGTTTTAATAACTATCTCAAGCATGCTAACCTTTAGCCCGGTAAGCAAATTTAAAAAAAAACGCAATATGTAGGCTACACGAGAACGGAGACGTCGAGTAACCAAAACAAATGCGTTAAACAAATTCGTACACGTTATTTATCAACTTAACTCTAGAATTAAAGGACATACAACGAGAAACAACGTTTGACAACCTTTAAACAGTTTTAATAACTATCTCAAAAATTGTCGCTCTGATGCAAACAACTGATGAGTTATCTACTTAAATTTGTTGAACAAAACGACTTACGTATTTTAAGCATGCTAACCTTTAGCCCGGTAAGCAAATTAAAAAAAAAACGCAATATGTAGGCTACACGAGAACGGAGACGTCGAGTAACCAAAACAAATGCGTTAAACAAATTCGTACACGTTATTTATCAATTTAGCTCTAGAATTAAAGGATATACAACGAGAAACAACGTTTGACAACCTTTAACAGTTTTAATAACTATCTCAAAAGTGTCGCTCTGATGCAAACAACTGATGAGTTGTCTACTTAAATTTGTTGAACAAAACGACTTACGTATTTTAAGCATGCTAACCTTTAGCCCGGTAAGCAAATTAAAAAAAAAACGCAATACGTAGGCTACACGAGAACGGAGACGTCGAGTAACCAAAACAAATGCGTTAAACAAATTCGTACACGTTATTTATCAATTTAACTCTAGAATTAAAGGATATACAACGAGAAACAACTTTGACAACCTTTAAATAGTTTTAATAACTATCTCAAAAATTGTCGCTCTGATGGAAACAACTGCTGAGTTATCTACTCAAATTTGTTGAACAAAACGACTTACGTATTTTAAGCATGCTAACCTTTAGCCCGGTAAGCAAATTAAAAAAAAACGCAATATGTAGGCTACACGAGAACGGAGACGTCAAGTAACCAAAACAAATGCGTTAAACAAATTCGTACACGTTATTTATCAATTTAACTCTAGAATTAAAGGATATACAACGAGAAACAACGTTTGACAACCTTTAAATAGTTTTAATAACTATCTCAAAAATTGTCGCTCTGATGCAAACAACTGCTGAGTTATCTACTCAAATTTGTGGAACAAAACGACTTACGTATTTTAAGCATGCTAACCTCTAGCCCGGTAAGCAAATTAAAAAAAAAACGCAATATGTAGGCTACACGAGAACGGAGACGTCGAGTAACCAAAACAAATGCGTTAAACAAATTCGTACACGTTATTTATCAATTTAACTCTAGAATTAAAGGATATACAACGAGAAACAACGTTTGACAACCTTTAAACAGTTTTAATAACTATCTCAAAAATTGTCGCTCTGATGGAAACAACTGCTGAGTTATCTACTCAAATTTTTTGAACAAAACGACTTACGTATTTTAAGCATGTTAACCTTTAGCCCGGTAAGCAAATTAAAAAAAAAACGCAATATGTAGGCTACACGAGAACGGAGACGTCGAGTAACCAAAACAAATGCGTTAAACAAATTCGTACACGTTATTTATCAATTTAACTCTAGAATTAAAGGATATACAACGAGAAACAACGTTTGACAACCTTTAAACAGTTTTAATAACTATCTCAAAAATTGTCGCTCTGATGCAAACAACTGCTGAGTTATCTACTCAAATTAGTTGAACAAAACGACTTACGTATTTTAAGCATGCTAACCTTTAGCCCGGTAAGCAAATTAAAAAAAAACGCAATATGTAGGCTACACGAGAACGGAGACGTCGAGTAACCAAAACAAATGCGTTAAACAAATTCGTACACGTTATTTATCAATTTAACTCTAGAATTAAAGGATATACAACGAGAAACAACGTTTGACAACCTTTAAACAGTTTTAATAACTATCTCAAAAATTGTCGCTCTGATGCAAACAACTGATGAGTTGTCTACTTAAATTTGTTGAACAAAACGACTTGCGTATTTTAAGCATGCCAGCCTTTAGCCCGGTAAGCAAATTAAAAAAAAAAACGCAATATGTAGGCTACACGAGAACGGAGACGTCGAGTAACCAAAACAAATGCGTTAAACAAATTCGTACACGTTATTTATCAATTTAACTCTAGAATTAAAGGATATACAACGAGAAACAACGTTTGACAACCTTTAAATAGTTTTAATAACTATCTCAAAAATTGTCGCTCTGATGGAAACAACTGCTGAGTTATCTACTCAAATTTGTTGAACAAAACGACTTACGTATTTTAAGCATGCTAACCTTTAGCCCGGTAAGCAAATTAAAAAAAAACGCAATATGTAGGGTACACGAGAACGGAGACGTCAAGTAACCAAAACAAATGCGTTAAACAAATTCGGACACGTTATTTATCAATTTAACTCTAGAATTAAAGGATATACAACGAGAAACAACGTTTGACAACCTTTAAATAGTTTTAATAACTATCTCAAAAATTGTCGCTCTGATGCAAACAACTGCTGAGTTATCTACTCAAATTTGTGGAACAAAACGACTTACGTATTTTAAGCATGCTAACCTTTAGCCCGGTAAGCAAATTAAAAAAAAAACGCAATATGTAGGCTACACGAGAACGGAGACGTCGAGTAACCAAAACAAATGCGTTAAACAAATTCGTACACGTTATTTATCAATTTAACTCTAGAATTAAAAGATATACAACGAGAAACAACGTTTGACAACCTTTAAACAGTTTTAATAACTATCTCAAAAATTGTCGCTCTGATGGAAACAACTGCTGAGTTATCTACTCAAATTTGTTGAACAAAACGACTTACGTATTTTAATCATGCTAACCTTTAGCCCGGTAAGCAAATTTAAAAAAAACGCAATATGTAGGCTACACGAGAACGGAGACGTCAAGTAACCAAAACAAATGCGTTAAACAAATTCGTACACGTTATTTATCAATTTAACTCTAGAATTATAGGATATACAACGAGAAACAACGTTTGACAACCTTTAAATAGTTTTAATAACTATCTCAAAAATTGTCGCTCTGATGCAAACAACTGCTGAGTTATCTACTCAAATTTGTGGAACAAAACGACTTACGTATTCTAAGCATGCTAACCTTTAGCCCGGTAAGCAAATTAAAAAAAAAACGCAATATGTAGGCTACACGAGAACGGAGACGTCGAGTAACCAAAACAAATGCGTTAAACAAATTCGTACACGTTATTTATCAATTTAACTCAAGAATTAAAGGATATACAACGAGAAACAACGTTTGACAACCTTTAAACAGTTTTAATAACTATCTCAAAAATTGTCGCTCTGATGCAAACAACTGATGAGTTATCTACTTAAATTTGTTGAACAAAACGACTTACGTATTTTAAGCATGCTAACCTTTAGCCCGGTAAGCAAATTAAAAAAAAAACGCAATATGTAGGCTACACGAGAACGGAGACGTCGAGTAACCAAAACAAATGCGTTAAACAAATTCGTACACGTGATTTATCAATTTAACATTACAATTAAAGGATATACAACGAGAAACAACGTTTGACGACCTTAAGCAATTTTAATAACTATCTCAAAAATTGTCGTCCTGATGCAAACAACTGCTGAGTTATCTACTCAAATTAGTTGAACAAAACGACTTACGTATTTTAAGCATGCTAACCTTTAGCCCGGTAAGCAAATTAAAAAAAAAAAACGCAATATGTAGGCTACATGAGAACGGAGACGTCGAGTAACCAAAACAAATGCGTTAAACAAATTCGTACACGTTATTTATCAATTTAACTCTAGAATTAAAGGATATACAACGAGAAACAACGTTTGACAACCTTTAAACAGTTTTAATAACTATCTCCAAAAATTGTCGCTCTGATGCAAACAACTGATGAGTTATCTACTTAAATTTGTTGAACAAAACGACTTACGTATTTTAAGCATGCTAACCTTTAGCCCGGTAAGCAAATTAAAAAAAAACGTAATATGTAGGCTACACGAGAACGGAGACGTGGAGTAACCAAAACAAATGCGTTAAACAAATTCGTACACCTTATTTATCAATTTAACTCTAGAATTAAAGGATATATAACGAGAAACAACGTTTGACAACCTTTAAACAGTTTTAATAACTATCTCAAAAATTGTCGCTCTGATGGAAACAACTGCTGAGTTATCTGCTCAAATTTGTTGAACAAAACGACTTACGTATTTTAAAGCTGCTAACCTTTAGCCCGGTAAGCAAATTAAAAAAAAAAAACGCAATATGTAGGCTACACGAGAACGGAGACGTCGAGTAACCAAAACAAATGCGTTAAACAAATTCGTACACGTTATTTATCAATTTAACTCTAGAATTAAAGGATATACAACGAGAAACAACGTTTGACAACCTTTAAACAGTTTTAATAACTATCTCAAAAATTGATGAGTTATCTACTTAAATTTGTTGAACAAAACGACTTACGTATTTTAAGCATGCTAACCTTTAGCCCGGTAAGCAAATTAAAAAAAAAAAAAACGCAATATGTAGGCTACACGAGAACGGAGACGTCGAGTAACCAAAACAAATGCGTTAAACAAATTCGTACACGTTATTTATCAATTTAACTCTAGAATTAAAGGATATACAACGAGAAACAACGTTTGACAACCTTTAAACAGTTTTAATAACTATCTCAAAAATTGTCGCTCTGATGCAAACAACTGATGAGTTATCTATTTAATTTGTTGAACAAAACGACTTACGTATTTTAAGCATGCTAACCTTTAGCCCGGTAAGCAAATTAAAAAAAAAACGCAATATGTAGGCTACACGAGAACGGAGACGTCGAGTAACCAAAACAAATGCGTTAAACAAATTCGTACACGTTATTTATCAATTTAACTCTAGAATTAAAGGATATACAACGAGAAACAACGTTTGACAACCTTTAAATAGTTTTAATAACTATCTCAAAAATTGTCGCTCTGATGCAAACAACTGCTGAGTTATCTACTCAAATTTGTGGAACAAAACGACTTACGTATTTTAAGCATGCTAACCTTTAGCCCGGTAAGCAAATTTAAAAAAAACGCAATATGTAGGCTACACGAGAACGGAGACGTCAAGTAACCAAAACAAATGCGTTAAACAAATTCGTACACGTTATTTATCAATTTAACTCTAGAATTATAGGATATACAACGAGAAACAACGTTTGACAACCTTTAAATAGTTTTAATAACTATCTCAAAAATTGTCGCTCTGATGCAAACAACTGCTGAGTTATCTACCCAAATTTGTGGAACAAAACGACTTACGTATTTTAAGCATGCTAACCTTTAGCCCGGTAAGCAAATTAAAAAAAAAACGCAATATGTAGGCTACACGAGAACGGAGACGTCGAGTAACCAAAACAAATGCGTTAAACAAATTCGTACACGTTATTTATCAATTTAACTCAAGAATTAAAGGATATGCAACGAGAAACAACGTTTGACAACCTTTAAACAGTTTTAATAACTATCTCAAAAATTGTCGCTCTGATGGAAACAACTGCTGAGTTATCTACTCAAATTTGTTGAACAAAACGACTTACGTATTTTAAGCATGCTAACCTTTAGCCCGGTAAGCAAATTAAAAAAAAAACGCAATATGTAGGCTACACGAGAACGGAGACGTCGAGTAACCAAAACAAATGCGTTAAACAAATTCGTACACGTTATTTATCAATTTAACTCTAGAATTAAAGGATATACAACGAGAAACAACGTTTGACAACCTTTAAACAGTTTTAATAACTATCTCAAAAATTGTCGTCCTGATGCAAACAACTGCTGAGTTATCTACTCAAATTAGTTGAACAAAACGACTTACGTATTTTAAGCATGCTAACCTTTAGCCCGGTAAGCAAATTAAAAAAAAAAAACGCAATATGTAGGCTACATGAGAACGGAGACGTCGAGTAACCAAAACAAATGCGTTAAACAAATTCGTACACGTTATTTATCAATTTAACTCTAGAATTAAAGAATATACAACGAGAAACAACGTTTGACAACCTTTAAACAGTTTTAATAACTATCTCAAAAATTGTCGCTCTGATGCAAACAACTGATGAGTTATCTACTTAAATTTGTTGAACAAAACGACTTACGTATTTTAAGCATGCTAACCTTTAGCCCGGTAAGCAAATTAAAAAAAAAACGCAATATGTAGGCTACACGAGAACGGAGACGTCGAGTAACCAAAACAAATGCGTTAAACAAATTCGTACACGTTATTTATCAATTTAACTTTAGAATTAAAGGATATACAACGAGAAACAACGTTTGACAACCTTTAAACAGTTTTAATAACTATCTCAAAAATTGTCGCTCTGATGCAAACAACTGATGAGTTATCTACTTAAATTTGTTGAACAAAACGACTTACGTATTGTAAGCATGCTAACCTTTAGCCCGGTAAGCAAATTAAAAAAAAAAACGCAATATGTAGGCTACACGAGAACGGAGACGTCGAGTAACCAAAACAAATGCGTTAAACAAATTCGTACACGTGATTTATCAATTTAACATTACAATTAAAGGATATACAACGAGAAACAACGTTTGACGACCTTAAGCAATTTTAATAACTATCTCAAAAATTGTCGCTCTGATGCAAACAACTGCTGAGTTATCTACTCAAATTTGTTGAACAAAACGACTTACGTATTTTAAGCATGCTAACCTTTAGCCCGGTAAGCAAATTAAAAAAAAACGCAATATGTAGGCTACACGAGAACGGAGACGTCGAGTAACCAAAACAAATGCGTTAAACAAATTCATACACGTTATTTATCAATTTAACTCTAGAATTAAATGATATACAACGAGAAACAACGTTTGACAACCTTTAAACAGTTTTAATAACTATCTCAAAAATTGTCGCTCTGATGCAAACAACTGATGAGTTATCTACTTAAATTTGTTGAACAAAACGACTTACGTATTTTAAGCATGCTAACCTTTAGCCCGGTAAGCAAATTTAAAAAAAAACGCAATATGTAGGCTACACGAGAACGGAGACGTCGAGTAACCAAAACAAATGCGTTAAACAAATTCGTACACGTTATTTATCAATTTAACTCTAGAATTAAAGGATATACAACGAGAAACAACGTTTGACAACCTTTAAATAGTTTTAATAACTATCTCAAAAATTGTCGCTCTAATGGAAACAACTGCTGAGTTATCTACTCAAATTTTTTGAACAAAACGACTTACGTATTTTAAGCATGCTAACCTTTAGCCCGGTAAGCAAATTAAAAAAAAAAACGCAATATGTAGGCTACACGAGAACGGAGACGTCGAGTAACCAAAACAAATGCGTTAAACAAATTCGTACACGTTATTTATCAATTTAACTCTAGAATTAAAGGATATACAACGAGAAACAACGTTTGACAACCTTTAAATAGTTTTAATAACTATCTCAAAAATTGTCGCTCTGATGCAAACCACTGCTGAGTTATCTACTCAAATTTGTTGAACAAAACGACTTACGTATTTTAAGCATCCTAACCTTTAGCCCGGTAAGCAAATTAAAAAAAAAAAAAACGCAATATGTAGGCTACACGAGAACGGAGACGTCGAGTAACCAAAACAAATGCGTTAAACAAATTCGTACACGTTATTTATCAATTTAACTCTAGAATTAAAGGATATACAACGAGAAACAAAGTTTGACAACCTTTAAACAGTTTTAATAACTATCTCAAAAATTGTCGCTCTGATGCAAACAACTGATGAGTTATCTACTTAAATTTGTTGAACAAAACGACTTACGTATTTTAAGCATGCTAACCTTTAGCCCGGTAAGCAAATTAAAAAAAAAAACGCAATATGTAGGCTACACGAGAACGGAGACGTCGAGTAACCAAAACAAATGCGTTAAACAAATTCGTACACGTTATTTATCAATTTAACTCTAGAATTAAAGGATATACAACGAGAAACAACGTTTGACAACCTTTAAACAGTTTTAATAACTATCTCAAAAATTGTCGCTCTGATGCAAACAACTGATGAGTTATCTATTTAATTTGTTGAACAAAACGACTTACGTATTTTAAGCATGCTAACCTTTATCCCGGTAAGCAAATTAAAAAAAAAAACAATATGTAGGCTACACGAGAACGGAGACGTCGAGTAACCAAAACAAATGCGTTAAACAAATTCGTACACGTTATTTATCAATTTAACTCTAGAATTAAAGGATATACAACGAGAAACAACGTTTGACAACCTTTAAACAGTTTTAATAACTATCTCAAAAATTGTCGCTCTGATGCAAACAACTGATGAGTTATCTACTTAAATTTGTTGAACAAAACGACTTACGTATTTTAAGCATGCTAACCTTTAGCCCGGTAAGCAAATTAAAAAAAAACGCAATATGTAGGCTACACGAGAACGGAGACGTCGAGTAACCAAAACAAATGCGTTAAACAAATTCGTACACGTTATTTATCAATTTAACTCTAGAATTAAAGAATATACAACGAGAAACAACGTTCGACAACCTTTAAACAGTTTTAATAACTATCTCAAAAATTGTCGCTCTGATGCAAACAACTGCTGAGTTATCTACTCAAATTTGTTGAACAAAACGACTTACGTATTTTAAACATGCTAACCTTTAGCCCGGTAAGAAAATTAAAAAAAAACACGCAATATGTAGGCTACACGAGAACGGAGACGTCGAGTAACCAAAACAAATGCGTTAAACAAATTCGTACACGTTATTTATCAATTTAACTCTAGAATTAAAGGATATACAACGCGAAACAACATTTGACAACCTTTAAACAGTTTTAATAACTATCTCAAAAATCGTCGCTCTGATGCAAACAACTGATGAGTTATCTACTTAAACAAATTAAAAAAAAAAAAACGCAATATGTAGGCTACACGAGAACGGAGACGTCGAGTAACCAAAACAAATGCGTTAAACAAATTCGTACACGTTATTTATCAACTTAACTCTAGAATTAAAGGATATACAACGAGAAACAACGTTTGACAACCTTTAAACAGTTTTAATAACTATCTCAAAAATTGTCGCTCTGACGCAAACAACTGCTGAGTTATCTACTCAAATTTGTTGAACAAAACGACTTACGTATTTTAAGCATGCTAACCTTTAGCCCGGTACGCAAATTAAAAAAAAAACGCAATATGTAGGCTACACAAGAACGGAGACGTCGAGTAACCAAAACAAATGCGTTAAACAAATTCGTACACGTTATTTATCAATTTAACTCTAGAATTAAAGGATATACAACGAGAAACAACGTTTGACAACCTTTAAACAGTTTTAATAACTATCTCAAAAATTGTCGCTCTGATGCAAACAACTGCTGAGTTATCTACTCAAATTAGTTGAACAAAACGACTTACGTATTTTAAGCATGCTAACCTTTAGCCCGGTAAGCAAATTTAAAAAAAACGCAATATGTAGGCTACACGAGAACGGAGACGTCAAGTAACCAAAACAAATGCGTTAAACAAATTCGTACACGTTATTTATCAATTTAACTCTAGAATTATAGGATATACAACGAGAAACAACGTTTGACAACCTTTAAATAGTTTTAATAACTATCTCAAAAATTGTCGCTCTGATGCAAACAACTGCTGAGTTATCTACTCAAATTTGTGGAACAAAACGACTTACGTATTTTAAGCATGCTAACCTTTAGCCCGGTAAGCAAATTAAAAAAAAAACGCAATATGTAGGCTACACGAGAACGGAGACGTCGAGTAACCAAAACAAATGCGTTAAACAAATTCGTACACGTTATTTATCAATTTAACTCAAGAATTAAAGGATATGCAACGAGAAACAACGTTTGACAACCTTTAAACAGTTTTAATAACTATCTCAAAAATTGTCGCTCTGATGGAAACAACTGCTGAGTTATCTACTCAAATTTGTTGAACAAAACGACTTACGTATTTTAAGCATGCTAACCTTTAGCCCGGTAAGCAAATTAAAAAAAAAAACGCAATATGTAGGCTACACGAGAACGGAGACGTCGAGTAACCAAAACAAATGCGTTAAACAAATTCGTACACGTTATTTATCAATTTAACTCTAGAATTAAAGGATATACAACGAGAAACAACGTTTGACAACCTTTAAACAGTTTTAATAACTATCTCAAAAATTGTCGTCCTGATGCAAACAACTGCTGAGTTATCTACTCAAATTAGTTGAACAAAACGACTTACGTATTTTAAGCATGCTAACCTTTAGCCCGGTAAGCAAATTAAAAAAAAAAAACGCAATATGTAGGCTACATGAGAACGGAGACGTCGAGTAACCAAAACAAATGCGTTAAACAAATTCGTACACGTTATTTATCAATTTAACTCTAGAATTAAAGAATATACAACGAGAAACAACGTTTGACAACCTTTAAACAGTTTTAATAACTATCTCAAAAATTGTCGCTCTGATGCAAACAACTGATGAGTTATCTACTTAAATTTGTTGAACAAAACGACTTACGTATTTTAAGCATGCTAACCTTTAGCCCGGTAAGCAAATTAAAAAAAAACGCAATATGTAGGCTACACGAGAACGGAGACGTCGAGTAACCAAAACAAATGCGTTAAACAAATTCGTACACGTTATTTATCAATTTAACTTTAGAATTAAAGGATATACAACGAGAAACAACGTTTGACAACCTTTAAACAGTTTTAATAACTATCTCAAAAATTGTCGCTCTGATGCAAACAACTGATGAGTTATCTACTTAAATTTGTTGAACAAAACGACTTACGTATTTTAAGCATGCTAACCTTTAGCCCGGTAAGCAAATTAAAAAAAAAAACGCAATATGTAGGCTACACGAGAACGGAGACGTCGAGTAACCAAAACAAATGCGTTAAACAAATTCGTACACGTGATTTATCAATTTAACATTACAATTAAAGGATATACAACGAGAAACAACGTTTGACGACCTTAAGCAATTTTAATAACTATCTCAAAAATTGTCGCTCTGATGCAAACAACTGCTGAGTTATCTACTCAAATTTGTTGAACAAAACGACTTACGTATTTTAAGCATGCTAACCTTTAGCCCGGTAAGCAAATTAAAAAAAAACGCAATATGTAGGCTACACGAGAACGGAGACGTCGAGTAACCAAAACAAATGCGTTAAACAAATTCATACACGTTATTTATCAATTTAACTCTAGAATTAAATGATATACAACGAGAAACAACGTTTGACAACCTTTAAACAGTTTTAATAACTATCTCAAAAATTGTCGCTCTGATGCAAACAACTGATGAGTTATCTACTTAAATTTGTTGAACAAAACGACTTACGTATTTTAAGCATGCTAACCTTTAGCCCGGTAAGCAAATTTAAAAAAAAACGCAATATGTAGGCTACACGAGAACGGAGACGTCGAGTAACCAAAACAAATGCGTTAAACAAATTCGTACACGTTATTTATCAATTTAACTCTAGAATTAAAGGATATACAACGAGAAACAACGTTTGACAACCTTTAAATAGTTTTAATAACTATCTCAAAAATTGTCGCTCTAATGGAAACAACTGCTGAGTTATCTACTCAAATTTTTTGAACAAAACGACTTACGTATTTTAAGCATGCTAACCTTTAGCCCGGTAAGCAAATTAAAAAAAAAAACGCAATATGTAGGCTACACGAGAACGGAGACGTCGAGTAACCAAAACAAATGCGTTAAACAAATTCGTACACGTTATTTATCAATTTAACTCTAGAATTAAAGGATATACAACGAGAAACAACGTTTGACAACCTTTAAATAGTTTTAATAACTATCTCAAAAATTGTCGCTCTGATGCAAACCACTGCTGAGTTATCTACTCAAATTTGTTGAACAAAACGACTTACGTATTTTAAGCATCCTAACCTTTAGCCCGGTAAGCAAATTAAAAAAAAAAAAAACGCAATATGTAGGCTACACGAGAACGGAGACGTCGAGTAACCAAAACAAATGCGTTAAACAAATTCGTACACGTTATTTATCAATTTAACTCTAGAATTAAAGGATATACAACGAGAAACAAAGTTTGACAACCTTTAAACAGTTTTAATAACTATCTCAAAAATTGTCGCTCTGATGCAAACAACTGATGAGTTATCTACTTAAATTTGTTGAACAAAACGACTTACGTATTTTAAGCATGCTAACCTTTAGCCCGGTAAGCAAATTAAAAAAAAAAACGCAATATGTAGGCTACACGAGAACGGAGACGTCGAGTAACCAAAACAAATGCGTTAAACAAATTCGTACACGTTATTTATCAATTTAACTCTAGAATTAAAGGATATACAACGAGAAACAACGTTTGACAACCTTTAAACAGTTTTAATAACTATCTCAAAAATTGTCGCTCTGATGCAAACAACTGATGAGTTATCTATTTAATTTGTTGAACAAAACGACTTACGTATTTTAAGCATGCTAACCTTTATCCCGGTAAGCAAATTAAAAAAAAAAACAATATGTAGGCTACACGAGAACGGAGACGTCGAGTAACCAAAACAAATGCGTTAAACAAATTCGTACACGTTATTTATCAATTTAACTCTAGAATTAAAGGATATACAACGAGAAACAACGTTTGACAACCTTTAAACAGTTTTAATAACTATCTCAAAAATTGTCGCTCTGATGCAAACAACTGATGAGTTATCTACTTAAATTTGTTGAACAAAACGACTTACGTATTTTAAGCATGCTAACCTTTAGCCCGGTAAGCAAATTAAAAAAAAACGCAATATGTAGGCTACACGAGAACGGAGACGTCGAGTAACCAAAACAAATGCGTTAAACAAATTCGTACACGTTATTTATCAATTTAACTCTAGAATTAAAGAATATACAACGAGAAACAACGTTCGACAACCTTTAAACAGTTTTAATAACTATCTCAAAAATTGTCGCTCTGATGCAAACAACTGCTGAGTTATCTACTCAAATTTGTTGAACAAAACGACTTACGTATTTTAAACATGCTAACCTTTAGCCCGGTAAGAAAATTAAAAAAAAAACACGCAATATGTAGGCTACACGAGAACGGAGACGTCGAGTAACCAAAACAAATGCGTTAAACAAATTCGTACACGTTATTTATCAATTTAACTCTAGAATTAAAGGATATACAACGCGAAACAACATTTGACAACCTTTAAACAGTTTTAATAACTATCTCAAAAATCGTCGCTCTGATGCAAACAACTGATGAGTTATCTACTTAAGCAAATTAAAAAAAAAAAAACGCAATATGTAGGCTACACGAGAACGGAGACGTCGAGTAACCAAAACAAATGCGTTAAACAAATTCGTACACGTTATTTATCAATTTAACTCTAGAATTAAAGGATATACAACGAGAAACAACGTTTGACAACCTTTAAACAGTTTTAATAACTATCTCAAAAATTGTCGCTCTGACGCAAACAACTGCTGAGTTATCTACTCAAATTTGTTGAACAAAACGACTTACGTATTTTAAGCATGCTAACCTTTAGCCCGGTACGCAAATTAAAAAAAAAACGCAATATGTAGGCTACACAAGAACGGAGACGTCGAGTAACCAAAACAAATGCGTTAAACAAATTCGTACACGTTATTTATCAATTTAACTCTAGAATTAAAGGATATACAACGAGAAACAACGTTTGACAACCTTTAAACAGTTTTAATAACTATCTCAAAAATTGTCGCTCTGATGCAAACAACTGCTGAGTTATCTACTCAAATTAGTTGAACAAAACGACTTACGTATTTTAAGCATGCTAACCTTTAGCCCGGTAAGCAAATTAAAAAAAAAACGCAATATGTAGGCTACACGAGAACGGAGACGTCGAGTAACCAAAACAAATGCGTTAAACAAATTCGTACACGTTATTTATCAATTTAAATCTAGAATTAAAGGATATACAACGAGAAACAACGTTTGACAACCTTTAGACAGTTTTAATAACTATCTCTAAAATTGTTGCTCTGATGCAAACAACTGATGAGTTATCTACTTAAATTTGTTGAACAAAACGACTTACGTATTTTAAGCATGCTAACCTTTAGCCCGGTAAGCAAATTAAAAAAAAAAACGCAATATGTAGGCACCACGAGAACGGAGGCGTCGAGTAACCATAACAAATGCGTTAAACAAATTCGTACACGTTATTTATCAATTTAACTCTAGAATTAAAGGATATACAACGAGAAACAACGTTTGACAACCTTTAAAGAGTTTTAATAACTATCTCAAAAATTGCCGCTCTGATGCAAATAACTAATGAGTTATCTACTTAAATTTGTTGAACAAAACGACTTACGTATTTTAAGCATGCTAACCTTTAGCCCGGTAAGCAAATTTAAAAAAAAACGCAATATGTAGGCTACACGAAAACGGAGACGTCGAGTAACCAAAACAAATGCGTTAAACAAATTCGTACACGTTATTTATCAATTTAACATTAGAATTAAAGGATATACAACGAGAAACAACGTTTGACAACCTTTAAACAGTTTTAATAACTATCTCAAAAATTGTCGCTCTGATGCAAACAACTGCTGAGTTATCTACTCAAATTTGTTGAACAAAACGACTTACGTATTTTAAGCATGCTAACCTTTAGCCCGGTAAGCAAATTAAAAAAAAAACGTAATATGTAGGCTACACGAGAACGGAGACGTCGAGTAACCAAAACAAATGCGTTAAACAAATTCGTACACGTTATTTATCAATTTAACTCTAGAATTAAAGGATATACAACGAGAAACAACGTTTGACAACCTTTAAACAGTTTTAATAACTATCTCCAAAAATTGTCGCTCTGATGCAAACAACTGATGAGTTATCTACTTAAATTTGTTGAACAAAACGACTTACGTATTTTAAGCATGCTAACCTTTAGCCCGGTAAGCAAATTAAAAAAAAAAACGCAATATGTAGGCTACACGAGAACGGAGACGTGGAGTAACCAAAACAAATGCGTTAAACAAATTCGTACACGTTATTTATCAATTTAACTCTAGAATTAAAGGATATATAACGAGAAACAACGTTTGACAACCTTTAAACAGTTTTAATAACTATCTCAAAAATTGTCGCTCTGATGGAAACAACTGCTGAGTTATCTGCTCAAATTTGTTGAACAAAACGACTTACGTATTTTAAGCATGCTAACCTTTAGCCCGGTAAGCAAATTAAAAAAAAAAAAACGCAATATGTAGGCTACACGAGAACGGAGACGTCGAGTAACCAAAACAAATGCGTTAAACAAATTCGTACACGTTATTTATCAATTTAACTCTAGAATTAAAGGATATACAACGAGAAACAACGTTTGACAACCTTTAAACAGTTTTAATAACTATCTCAAAAATTGTCGCTCTGATGCAAACAACTGATGAGTTATCTACTTAAATTTGTTGAACAAAACGTCTTACGTATTTTAAGCATGCTAACCTTTAGCCCGGTAAGCAAATTAAAAAAAAAAAAACGCAATATGTAGGCTACACGAGAACGGAGACGTCGAGTAACCAAAACAAATGCGTTAAACAAATTCGTACACGTTATTTATCAATTTAACTCTAGAATTAAAGGATATACAACGAGAAACAACGTTTGACAACCTTTAAACAGTTTTAATAACTATCTCAAAAATTGTCGCTCTGATGCAAACAACTGATGAGTTATCTATTTAATTTGTTGAACAAAACGACTTACGTATTTTAAGCATGCTAACCTTTAGCCCGGTAAGCAAATTTAAAAAAAAAACGCAATATGTAGGCTACACGAGAACGGAGACGTCGAGTAACCAAAACAAATGCGTTAAACAAATTCGTACACGTTATTTATCAATTTAACTCTAGAATTAAAGGATATACAACGAGAAACAACGTTTGACAACCTTTAAACAGTTTTAATAACTATCTCAAAAATTGTCGCTCTGATGCAAACAACTGATGAGTTATCTACTTAAATTTGTTGAACAAAACGACTTACGTATTTTAAGCATGCTAACCTTTAGCCCGGTAAGCAAATTAAAACAAAAACGCAATATGTAGGCTACACGAGAACGGAGACGTCGAGTAACCAAAACAAATGCGTTAAACAAATTCGTACACGTTATTTATCAATTTAACTTTAGAATTAAAGAATATACAACGAGAAACAACGTTTGACAACCTTTAAACAGTTTTAATAACTATCTCAAAAATTGTCGCTCTGATGCAAACAACTGCTGAGTTATCTACTCAAATTTGTTGAACCTAACGACTTACGTATTTTAAACATGCTAACCTTTAGCCCGGTAAGCAAATTAAAAAAAAAAACGCAATATGTAGGCTACACGAGAACGGAGACGTCGAGTAACCAAAACAAATGCGTTAAACAAATTCGTACACGTTATTTATCAATTTATCTCTAGAATTAAAAGATATACAACGAGAAACAACTTTTGACAACCTTTAAACAGTTTTAATAACTATCTCAAAAATCGTCGCTCTGATGCAAACAACTGATGAGTTATCTACTTAAATTTATTGAACAAAACGACTTACGTATTTTAAACATGCTAACCTTTAGCCCGGTAAGCAAATTAAAAAAAAAAAACGCAATATGTAGGCTACACGAGAACGGAGACGTCGAGTAACCAAAACAAATGCGTTAAACAAATTCGTACACGTTATTTATCAATTTAACTCTAGAATTAAAGGATATACAACGAGAAACAACGTTTGACAACCTTTAAACAGTTTTAATAACTATCTCAAAAATTGTCGCTCTGATGCAAACAACTGCTGAGTTATCTACTCAAATTAGTTGAACAAAACGACTTACGTATTTTAAGCATGCTAACCTTTCGCCCGGTAAGCAAATTAAAAAAAAAACGCAATATGTAGGCTACACGAGAACGGAGACGTCGAGTAACCAAAACAAATGCGTTAAACAAATTCGTACACGTTATTTATCAATTTAACTCTAGAATGAAAGGATATACAACGAGAAACAACGTTTGACAACCTTTAAACAGTTTTAATAACTATCTCAAAAATTGTCGCTCTGATGCAAACAACTGATGAGTTATCAACTTAAATTTGTTCAACAAAACGACTTACGTATTTTAAACATGCTAACCTTTAGCCCGGTAAGCAAATTGAAAAAAAAAAAAACGCAATATGTAGGCTACACGAGAACGGAGACGTCGAGTAATCAAAACAAATGCGTTAAACAAATTCGTGCACGTTATTTATCAATTTAACTCTAGAATTAAAGGATATACAACGAGAAACAACGTTTGACAACCTTTAAACAGTTTTAAAAACTATCTCAAAAATTGTCGCTCTGATGCAAACAACTGCTGAGTTATCTACTCAAATTAGTTGAACAAAACGACTTACGTATTTTAAGCATGCTAACCTTTAGCCCGGTAAGCAAATTAAAAAAAAAAACGCAATATGTAGGCTACACGAGAACGGAGACGTCGAGTAACCAAAACAAATGCGTTAAACAAATTCGTACACGTTATTTATCAATTTAACTCTAGAATTAAAGGATATACAACGAGAAACAACGTTTGACAACCTTTAAACAGTTTTAATAACTATCTCAAAATTGTCGCTCTGATGCAAACAACTGATGAGTTATCTACTTAAATTTGTTGAACAAAACGACTTACGTATTTTAAGCATGCTAACCTTTAGCCCGGTAAGCAAATTAAAAAAAAAACGCAATATGTAGGCTACACGAGAACGGAGACGTCGAGTAACCAAAACAAATGCGTTAAACAAATTCGTACACGTTATTTATCAATTTAACTCTAGAATTAAAGGATATACAACGAGAAACAAGGTTTGACAACCTTTAAATAGTTTTAATAACTATCTCAAAAATTGTCGCTCTGATGGAAACAACTGCTGAGTTATCTACTCAAATTTGTTGAACAAAACGACTTACGTATTTTAAGCATGCTAACCTTTAGCCCGGTAAGCAAATTAAAAAAAAAACGCAATATGTAGGCTACACGAGAACGGAGACGTCGAGTAACCAAAACAAATGCGTTAAACAAATTCGTACACGTTATTTATCAATTTAACTCTAGAATTAAAGGATATACAACGAGAAACAACGTTTGACAACCTTTAAATAGTTTTAATAACTATCTCAAAAATTGTCGCTCTGATGCAAACAACTGCTGAGTTATCTACTCAAATTTGTTGAACAAAACGACTTACGTATTTTAAGCATGCTAACCATTAGCCCGGTAAGCAAATTAAAAAAAAAAAAACGCAATATGTAGGCTACACGAGAACGGAGACGTCGAGTAACCAAAACAAATGCGTTAAACAAATTCGTACACGTTATTTATCAATTTAACTCTAGAATTAAAGGATATACAACGAGAAACAACGTTTGACAACCTTTAAACAGTTTTAATAACTATCTCAAAAATTGTCGCTCTGATGCAAACAACTGATGAGTTATCTACTTAAATTTGTTGAACAAAACGACTTACGTATTTTAAGCATGTTAACCTTTAGCCCGGTAAGCAAATTAAAAAAAAAGCGCAATATGTAGGCTACACGAGAACGGAGACGTCGAGTAACCAAAACAAATGCGTTAAACAAATTCGTACACGTTATTTATCAATTTAACTCTAGAATTAAAGGATATACAACGAGAAACAACGTTTGACAACCTTTAAACAGTTTTAATAACTATCTCAAAAATTGTCGCTCTGATGCAAACAACTGATGAGTTATCTATTTAATTTGTTGAACAAAACGACTTACGTATTTTAAACATGCTAACTTTTAGCCCGGTAAGCAAATTTAAAAAAAAACGCAATATGTAGGCTACACGAGAACGGAGACGTCGAGTAACCAAAACAAATGCGTTAGACAAATTCGTACACGTTATTATCTACTTAAATTAGTTGAACAAAACGACTTACGTATTTTAAGCATGCTAACCTTTAGCCCGGTAAGCAAATTAAAAAAAAAACGCAATATGTAGGCTACACGAGAACGGAGACGTCGAGTAACCAAAACACATGCGTTAAACAAATTCGTACACGTTATTTATCAATTTAACTCTAGAATTAAAGGATATGCAACGAGAAACAACGTTTGACAACCTTTAAACAGTTTTAATAACTATCTCAAAAATTGTCGCTCCGATGCAAACAACTGAGGAGTTATCTATTTAATTTGTTGAAAAACGACTTACGTATTTTAAGCATGCTAACCTTTAGCCCGGTAAGCAAATTAAAAAAAAAAACGCAATATGTAGGCTACACGAGAACGGAGACGTCGAGTAACCAAAACAAATGCGTTAAACAAATTCGTACACGTTATTTATCAATTTAACTCTAGAATTAAAGGATATACAACGAGAATCAAGGTTTGACAACCTTTAAACAGTTTTAATAACTATCTCAAAAATTGTCGCTCTGATGCAAACAACTGATGAGTTATCTACTTAAATTTGTTGAACAAAACGACTTACGTATTTTAAGCATGCTAACCTTTAGCCCGGTAAGCAAATTAAAAAAAAAAACGCAATATGTAGGCTACACGAGAACGGAGACGTCGAGTAACCAAAACAAATGCGTTAAACAAATTCGTACACGTTATTTATCAATTTAACTCTAGAATTAAAGAATATACAACGAGAAACAACGTTTGACAACCTTTAAACAGTTTTAATAACTTTCTCAAAAATTGTCGCTCTGATGCAAACAACTGCTGAGTTATCTACTCAAATTTGTTGAACAAAACGACTTACGTATTTTAAACATGCTAACCTTTAGCCCGGTAAGCAAATTAAAAAAAAAACGCAATATGTAGGCTACACGAGAACGGAGACGTCGAGTAACCAAAACAAATGCATTAGACAAATTCGTACACGTTATTATCTACTTAAATTTGTTGAACAAAACGACTTACGTATTTTAAGCATGCTAACCTTTAGCCCGGTAAGCAAATTAAAAAAAAAACGCAATATGTAGGCTACACGAGAACGGAGACGTCGAGTAACCAAAACAAATGCGTTAAACAAATTCGTACATGTTATTTATCAATTTAACTCTAGAATTAAAGGATATACAACGAGAAACAACGTTTGACAACCTTTAAACAGTTTTAATAACTATCTCAAAAATTGTCGCTCTGATGCAAACAACTGATGAGTTATCTATTTAATTTGTTGAACAAAACGACTTACGTATTTTAAGCATGCTAGCCTTTAGCCCGGTAAGCAAATTAAAAAAAAAACGCAATATGTAGGCTACACAAGAACGGAGACGTCGAGTAACCAAAACAAATGCGTTAAACAAATTCGTACACGTTATTTATCAATTTAACTCTAGAATTAAAGAATATACAACGAGAAACAACGTTTGACAACCTTTAAACAGTTTTAATAACTATCTCAAAAATTGTCGCTCTGATGCAAACAACTGCTGAGTTATCTACTCAAATTTGTTGAACAAAACGACTTACGTATTTTAAACATGCTAACCTTTAGCCCGGTAAGCAAATTAAAAAAAAAAAAACGCAATATGTAGGCTACACGAGAACGGAGACGTCGAGTAACCAAAACAAATGCGTTAAACAAATTCGTACACGTTATTTATCAATTTAACTCTAGAATTAACGGATATACAACGAGAAACAACGTTTGACAACCTTTAAACAGTTTTAATAACTATCTCAAAAATTGTCGCTCTGATGCAAACAAGTGCTGAGTTATCTACTCAAATTTGTTGAACAAAACGACTTACGTATTTTAAGCATGCTAACCTTTAGCCCGGTAAGCAAATTAAAAAAAAAACGCAATATGTAGGCTACACGAGAACGGAGACGTCGAGTAACCAAAACAAATGCGTTAAACAAATTCGTACACGTTATTTATCAATTTAACTCTAGAATTAAAGAATATACAACGAGAAACAACGTTTGACAACCTTTAAACAGTTTTAATAACTTTCTCAAAGATTGTCGCTCTGATGCAAACAACTGCTGAGTTATCTACTCAAATTTGTTGAACAAAACGACTTACGTATTTTAAACATGCTAACCTTTAGCCCGGTAAGCAAATTAAAAAAAAAACGCAATATGTAGGCTACACGAGAACGGAGACGTCGAGTAACCAAAACAAATGCGTTAAACAAATTCGTACACGTTATTTATCAATTTAACTCTAGAATTAACGGATATACAACGAGAAACAACGTTTGACAACCTTTAAACAGTTTTAATAACTATCTCAAAAATTGTCGCTCTGATGCAAACAAGTGCTGAGTTATCTACTCAAATTTGTTGAACAAAACGACTTACGTATTTTAAGCATGCTAACCTTTAGCCCGGTAAGCAAATTAAAAAAAAACGCAATATGTAGGCTACACGAGAACGGAGACGTCGAGTAACCAAAACAAATGCGTTAAACAAATTCGTACATGTTATTTATCAATTTAACTCTAGAATTAAAGGATATACAACGAGAAACAACGTTTGACAACCTTTAAACAGTTTTAATAACTATCTCAAAAATTGTCGCTCTGATGCAAACAACTGATGAGTTATCTACTTAAATTTGTTGAACAAAACGACTTACGTATTTTAAGCATGCTAACCTTTAGCCCGGTAAGCAAATTAAAAAAAAAACGCAATATGTAGGCTACACAAGAACGGAGACGTCGAGTAACCAAAACAAATGCGTTAAACAAATTCGTACACGTTATTTATCAATTTAACTCTAGAATTAAAGAATATACAACGAGAAACAACGTTTGACAACCTTTAAACAGTTTTAATAACTATCTCAAAAATTGTCGCTCTGATGCAAACAACTGCTGAGTTATCTACTCAAATTTGTTGAACAAAACGACTTACGTATTTTAAACATGCTAACCTTTAGCCCGGTAAGCAAATTAAAAAAAAAAAAACGCAATATGTAGGCTACACGAGAACGGAGACGTCGAGTAACCAAAACAAATGCGTTAAACAAATTCGTACACGTTATTTATCAATTTAACTCTAGAATTAACGGATATACAACGAGAAACAACGTTTGACAACCTTTAAACAGTTTTAATAACTATCTCAAAAATTGTCGCTCTGATGCAAACAAGTGCTGAGTTATCTACTCAAATTTGTTGAACAAAACGACTTACGTATTTTAAGCATGCTAACCTTTAGCCCGGTAAGCAAATTAAAAAAAAAACGCAATATGTAGGCTACACGAGAACGGAGACGTCGAGTAACCAAAACAAATGCGTTAAACAAATTCGTACACGTTATTTATCAATTTAACTCTAGAATTAAAGAATATACAACGAGAAACAACGTTTGACAACCTTTAAACAGTTTTAATAACTTTCTCAAAGATTGTCGCTCTGATGCAAACAACTGCTGAGTTATCTACTCAAATTTGTTGAACAAAACGACTTACGTATTTTAAACATGCTAACCTTTAGCCCGGTAAGCAAATTAAAAAAAAAACGCAA
The DNA here is from genome assembly GCF_040869045.1 of Eurosta solidaginis. Taxonomy (NCBI): domain Eukaryota; kingdom Metazoa; phylum Arthropoda; class Insecta; order Diptera; family Tephritidae; genus Eurosta; species Eurosta solidaginis. Next base: position 667,806 of record NW_027136897.1, read on the forward strand.
TATGTAGGCTACACGAGAACGGAGACGTCGAGTAACCAAAACAAATGCATTAGACAAATTCGTACACGTTATTATCTACTTAAATTTGTTGAACAAAACGACTTACGTATTTTAAGCATGCTAACCTTTAGCCCGGTAAGCAAATTAAAAAAAAAACGCAATATGTAGGCTACACGAGAACGGAGACGTCGAGTAACCAAAACAAATGCGTTAAACAAATTCGTACACGTTATTTATCAATTTAACTCTAGAATTAAAGGATATACAACGAGAAACAACGTTTGACAACCTTTAAACAGTTTTAATAACTATCTCAAAAATTGTCGCTCTGATGCAAACAACTGATGAGTTATCTACTTAAATTTGTTGAACAAAACGACTTACGTATTTTAAGCATGCTAACCTTTAGCCCGGTAAGCAAATTAAAAAAAAAACGCAATATGTAGGCTACACGAGAACGGAGACGTCGAGTAACCAAAACAAATGCGTTAAACAAATTCGTACACGTTATTTATCAATTTAACTCTAGATTTAAAGGATATACAACGAGGAACAACGTTTGACAACCTTTAAATAGTTTTAATAACTATCTCAAAAATTGTCGCTCTGATGCAAACAACTGCTGAGTTATCTACTCAAATTTGTTGAACAAAACGACTTACGTATTTTAAGCATGCTAACCTTTAGCCCGGTAAGCAAATTAAAAAAAAAACGCAATATGTAGGCTACACGAGAACGGAGACGTCGAGTAACCAAAACAAATGCGTTAAACAAATCCGTACACGTTATTTATCAATTTAACTCTAGATTTAAAGGATATACAACGAGGAACAACGTTTGACAACCTTTAAATAGTTTTAATAACTATCTCAAAAATTGTCGCTCTGATGCAAACAACTGCTGAGTTATCTACTCAAATTTGTTGAACAAAACGACTTACGTGTTTTAAGCATGCTAACCTTTAGCCCGGTAAGCAAATTAAAAAACAAAACGCAATATGTAGGCTACACGAGAACGGAGACGTCGAGTAACCAAAACAAATGCGTTAAACAAATTCGTACACGTTATTTATCAATTTAACTCTAGAATTAAAGGATATACAACGAGAAACAACGTTTGAGAACCTTTAAACAGTTTTAATAACTATCTCAAAAATTGTCGCTCTGATGCAAACAACTGATGAGTTATCTACTTAAATTTGTTGAACAAAACGACTTACGTATTTTAAGCATGCTAACCTTTAGCCCGGTAAGCAAATTAAAAAAAAAACGCAATATGTAGGCTACACGATAACGGAGACGTCGAGTAACCAAAACAAATGCGTTAAACAAATTCGTACACGTTATTTATCAATTTAAGTCTAGAATTAAAGGATATACAACGAGAAACAACGTTTGACAACCTTTAAACAGTTTTAATAACTATCTCAAAAATTGTCGCTCTGATGCAAACAACTGATGAGTTATCTATTTAATTTGTTGAACAAAACGACTTACGTATTTTAAGCATGCTAACCTTTAGCCCGGTAAGCAAATTAAAAAAAAAACGCAATATGTAGGCTACACGAGAACGGAGACGTCGAGTAACCAAAACAAATGCGTTAAACAAATTCTTACACGTTATTTATCAATTTAACTCTAGAATTAAAGGATATACAACGAGAAACAACGTTTGACAACCTTTAAACAGTTTTAATAACTATCTCAAAAATTGTCGCTCTGATGCAAACAACTGATGAGTTATCTACTTAAATTTGTTGAACAAAACGACTTACGTATTTTAAGCATGCTAACCTTTAGCCCGGTAAGCAAATTAAAAAAAAACGCAATATGTAGGCTACACGAGAACGGAGACGTCGAGTAACCAAAACAAATGCGTTAAACAAATTCGTACACGTTATGTATCAATTTAACTCTAGAATTAAAGAATATACAACGAGAAACAACGTTTGACAACCTTTAAACAGTTTTAATAACTATCTCAAAAATTGTCGCTCTGATGCAAACAACTGCTGAGTTATCTACTCAAATTTGTTGAACAAAACGACTTACGTAATTTAAACATGCTAACCTTTAGCCCGGTAAGCAAATTAAAAAAAAAACGCAATATGTAGGCTACACGGGAACGGAGACGTCGAGTAACCAAAACAAATGCGTTAAACAAATTCGTACACGTTATTATCTACTTAAATTTGTTGAACAAAACGACTTACGTATTTTAAGCATGCTAACCTTTAGCCCGGTAAGCAAATTAAAAAAAAAAACGCAATATGTAGGCTACACGAGAACGGAGACGTCGAGTAACCAAAACAAATGCGTTAAACAAATTCGTACACGTTATTTATCAATTTAACTCTAGAATTAAAGGATATACAACGAGAAACAACGTTTGACAACCTTTAAACAGTTTTAATAACTATCTCAAAAATTGTCGCTCTGATGCAAACAACTGATGAGTTATCTATTTAATTTGTTGAACAAAACGACTTACGTATTTTAAGCATGCTAACCTTTAGCCCGGTAAGCAAATTAAAAAAAATACGCAATATGTAGGCTACACGAGAACGGAGACGTCGAGTAACCAAAACAAATGCGTTAAACAAATTCGTACACGTTATTTATCAATTTAACTCTAGAATTAAAGGATATACAACGAGAAACAACGTTTGACAACCTTTAAACAGTTTTAATAACTATCTCAAAAATTGTCGCTCTGATGCAAACAACTGATGAGTTATCTACTTAAATTTGTTGAACAAAACGACTTACGTAATTTAAGCATGCTAACCTTTAGCCCGGTAAGCAAATTAAAAAAAAAACGTAATATGTAGGCTACACGAGAACGGAGACGTCGAGTAACCAAAACAAATGCGTTAAACAAATTCGTACACGTTATTTATCAATTTAACTCTAGAATTAAAGGATATACAACGAGAAACAACGTTTGACAACCTTTAAACAGTTTTAATAACTATCTCAAAAATCGTCGCTCTGATGCAAACAACTGATGAGTTATCTACTTAAATTTGTTGAACAAAACGACTTACGTATTTTAAACATGCTAACCTTTAGCCCGGTAAGCAAATTAAAAAAAAAAACGCAATATGTAGGCTACACGGGAACGGAGACGTCGAGTAACCAAAACAAATGCGTTAAACAAATTCGTACACGTTATTTATCAATTTAACTCTAGAATTAAAGGATATACAACGAGAAACAACGTTTGACAACCTTTAAACAGTTTTAATAACTATCTCAAAAATTGTCGCTCTGATGCAAACAACTGATGAGTTATCTACTTAAATTTGTTGAACAAAACGACTTACGTATTTTAAGCATGCTAACCTTTAGCCCGGTAAGCAAATTAAAAAAAAAAACGCAATATGTAGGCTACACGATAACGGAGACGTCGAGTAACCAAAACAAATGCGTTAAACAAATTCGTACACGTTATTTATCAATTTAAGTCTAGAATTAAAGGATATACAACGAGAAACAACGTTTGACAACCTTTAAACAGTTTTAATAACTATCTCAAAAATTGTCGCTCTGATGCAAACAACTGATGAGTTATCTATTTAATTTGTTGAACAAAACGACTTACGTATTTTAAGCATGCTAACCTTTAGCCCGGTAAGCAAATTAAAAAAAAAACGCAATATGTAGGCTACACGAGAACGGAGACGTCGAGTAACCAAAACAAATGCGTTAAACAAATTCGTACACGTTATTTATCAATTTAACTCTAGAATTAAAGGATATACAACGAGAAACAACGTTTGACAACCTTTAAACAGTTTTAATAACTATCTCAAAAATTGTCGCTCTGATGCAAACAACTGATGAGTTATCTACTTAAATTTGTTGAACAAAACGACTTACGTATTTTAAGCATGCTAACCTTTAGCCCGGTAAGCAAATTAAAAAAAAACGCAATATGTAGGCTACACGAGAACGGAGACGTCGAGTAACCAAAACAAATGCGTTAAACAAATTCGTACACGTTATGTATCAATTTAACTCTAGAATTAAAGAATATACAACGAGAAACAACGTTTGACAACCTTTAAACAGTTTTAATAACTATCTCAAAAATTGTCGCTCTGATGCAAACAACTGCTGAGTTATCTACTCAAATTTGTTGAACAAAACGACTTACGTAATTTAAACATGCTAACCTTTAGCCCGGTAAGCAAATTAAAAAAAAAACGCAATATGTAGGCTACACGGGAACGGAGACGTCGAGTAACCAAAACAAATGCGTTAAACAAATTCGTACACGTTATTATCTACTTAAATTTGTTGAACAAAACGACTTACGTATTTTAAGCATGCTAACCTTTAGCCCGGTAAGCAAATTAAAAAAAAAAACGCAATATGTAGGCTACACGAGAACGGAGACGTCGAGTAACCAAAACAAATGCGTTAAACAAATTCGTACACGTTATTTATCAATTTAACTCTAGAATTAAAGGATATACAACGAGAAACAACGTTTGACAACCTTTAAACAGTTTTAATAACTATCTCAAAAATTGTCGCTCTGATGCAAACAACTGATGAGTTATCTATTTAATTTGTTGAACAAAACGACTTACGTATTTTAAGCATGCTAACCTTTAGCCCGGTAAGAAAATTAAAAAAAATACGCAATATGTAGGCTACACGAGAACGGAGACGTCGAGTAACCAAAACAAATGCGTTAAACAAATTCGTACACGTTATTTATCAATTTAACTCTAGAATTAAAGGATATACAACGAGAAACAACGTTTGACAACCTTTAAACAGTTTTAATAACTATCTCAAAAATTGTCGCTCTGATGCAAACAACTGATGAGTTATCTACTTAAATTTGTTGAACAAAACGACTTACGTAATTTAAGCATGCTAACCTTTAGCCCGGTAAGCAAATTAAAAAAAAAACGTAATATGTAGGCTACACGAGAACGGAGACGTCGAGTAACCAAAACAAATGCGTTAAACAAATTCGTACACGTTATTTATCAATTTAACTCTAGAATTAAAGGATATACAACGAGAAACAACGTTTGACAACCTTTAAACAGTTTTAATAACTATCTCAAAAATCGTCGCTCTGATGCAAACAACTGATGAGTTATCTACTTAAATTTGTTGAACAAAACGACTTACGTATTTTAAACATGCTAACCTTTAGCCCGGTAAGCAAATTAAAAAAAAAAACGCAATATGTAGGCTACACGGGAACGGAGACGTCGAGTAACCAAAACAAATGCGTTAAACAAATTCGTACACGTTATTTATCAATTTAACTCTAGAATTAAAGGATATACAACGAGAAACAACGTTTGACAACCTTTAAACAGTTTTAATAACTATCTCAAAAATCGTCGCTCTGATGCAAACAACTGATGAGTTATCTACTTAAATTTGTTGAACAAAACGACTTACGTATTTTAAACATGCTAACCTTTAGCCCGGTAAGCAAATTAAAAAAAAAAAACGCAATATGTAGGCTACACGAGAACGGAGACGTCGAGTAACCAAAACAAATGCGTTAAACAAATTCGTACACGTTATTTATCAATTTAACTCTAGAGTTAAAGGATATACAACGAGAAACAACGTTTGACAACCTTTAAACAGTTTTAATAACTATCTCAAAAATTGTCGCTCTGATGCAAACAACTGATGAGTTATCTATTTAATTTGTTGAATAAAACGACTTACGTATTTTAAGCATGCTAACCTTTAGCCCGGTAAGCAAATTTAAAAAAATACGCAATATGTAGGCTACACGAGAACGGAGACGTCGAGTAACCAAAACAAATGCGTTAAACAAATTCGTACACGTTATTTATCAATTTAACTCTAGAATTAAAGGATATACAACGAGAAACAACGTTTGACAACCTTTAAACAGTTTTAATAACTATCTCAAAAATTGTCGCTCTGATGCAAACAACTGATGAGTTATCTACTTAAATTTGTTGAACAAAACGACTTACGTATTTTAAGCATGCTAACCTTTAGCCCGGTAAGCAAATTAAAAAAAAAACGTAATATGTAGGCTACACGAGAACGGAGACGTCGAGTAACCAAAACAAATGCGTTAAACAAATTCGTACACGTTATTTATCAATTTAACTCTAGAATTAAAGGATATACAACGAGAAACAACGTTTGACAACCTTTAAACAGTTTTAATAACTATCTCAAAAATCGTCGCTCTGATGCAAACAACTGATGAGGTATCTACTTAAATTTGTTGAACAAAACGACTTACGTATTTTAAACATGCTAACCTTTAGCCCGGTAAGCAAATTAAAAAAAAAAACGCAATATGTAGGCTACACGGGAACGGAGACGTCGAGTAACCAAAACAAATGCGTTAAACAAATTCGTACACGTTTTTATCTACTTAAATTTGTTGAACAAAACGACTTACGTATTTTAAGCATGCTAACCTTTAGCCCGGTAAGCAAATTTAAAAAAAAAAAACGCAATATGTAGGCTACACGAGAACGGAGACATCGAGTAACCAAAACAAATGCGTTAAACAAATTCGTACACGTTATTTATCAATTTAACTCTAGAATTAAAGGATATACAACGAGAAACAACGTTTGACAACCTTTAAACAGTTTTAATAACTATCTCAAAAATTGTCGCTCTGATGCAAACAACTGATGAGTTATCTATTTAATTTGTTGAACAAAACGACTTACGTATTTTAAGCATGCTAACCTTTAGCCCGGTAAGCAAATTAAAAAAAAAACGCAATATGTAGGCTACACGAGAACAGAGACGTCGAGTAACCAAAACAAATGCGTTAAACAAATTCGTACACGTTATTTATCAATTTAACTATAGAATTAAAGGATATACAACGAGAAACAACGTTTGACAACCTTTAAACAGTTTTAATAACTATCTCAAAAATTGTCCCTCTGATGCAAACAACTGATGAGTTATCTACTTAAATTTGTTGAACAAAACGACTTACGTATTTTAAGCGTGCTAACCTTTAGCCCGGTAAGCAAATTAAAAAAAAAACGTAATATGTAGGCTACACGAGAACGGAGACGTCGAGTAACCAAAACAAATGCGTTAAACAAATTCGTACACGTTATTTATCAATTTAACTCTAGAATTAAAGAATATACAACGAGAAACATCGTTTGACAACCTTTAAACAGTTTTAATAACTATCTCAAAAATTAGCAAAACGCAATATGTAGGCTACAGAAACAACGTTTGGCAACCTTTAAACAGTTTTAATAACTATCTCAAAAATTGTCGCTCTGATGCAAAAATCTGCTGAGTTATCTACTCAAATTTGTTGAACAAAACGACTTACGTATTTTAAGCATGCTAACCTTTAGCCCGGTAAGCAAATTAAAAAAAAACGCAATATGTAGGCTACACGAGAACGGAGACGTCGAGTAACCAAAACAAATGCGTTAAACAAATTCGTACACGTTATTTATCAATTTAACTCTAGAATTAAAGGATATACAACGAGAAACAACGTTTGACAACCTTTAAACAGTTTTAATAACTATCTCAAAAATTGTCGCTCTGATGCAAACAACTGATGAGTTATCTACTTAAATTTGTTGAACAAAACGACTTACGTATTTTAAGCATGCTAACCTTTAGCCCGGTAAGCAAATTAAAAAAAAAACGCAATATGTAGGCTGCACGAGAACGGAGACGTCGAGTAACCAAAACAAATGCGTTAAACAAATTCGTACACGTTATTTATCAATTTAACTCTAGAATTAAAGGATATACAACGAGAAACAACGTTTGACAACCTTTAAATAGTTTTAATAATTATCTCAAAAATTGTCGCTCTGATGGAAACAACTGCTGAGTTATCTACTCAAATTTGTTGAACAAAACGACTTACGTATTTTAAGCATGCTAACCTTTAGCCCGGTAAGCAAATTAAAAAAAAAAACGCAATATGTAGGCTACACGAGAACGGAGACGTCGTGTAACCAAAACAAATGCGTTAAACAAATTCGTACACGTTATTTATCAATTTAACTCTAGAATTAAAGGATATACAACGAGAAGCAACGTTTGACAACCTTTAAATAGTTTTAATAACTATCTCAAAAATTGTCGCTCTGATGCAAACAACTGCTGAGTTATCTACTCAAATTTGTTGAACAAAACGACTTACGTATTTTAAGCATGCTAACCTTTAGCCCGGTAAGCAAATTAAAAAAAAAACGCAATATGTAGGCTACACGAGAACGGAGACGTCGAGTAACCAAAACAAATGCGTTAAACAAATTCGTACACGTTATTTATCAATTTAGCTCTAGAATTAAAGGATATACAACGAGAAACAACGTTTGACAACCTTTAAACAGTTTTAATAACTATCTCAAAAATTGTCGCTCTGATGCAAAGAACTGATGAGTTATCTATTTAATTTGTTGAACTAAATGACTTACGTATTTTAAGCATGCTAACCTTTAGCCCGGTAAGCAAATTAAAAAAAAAACGCAATATGTAGGCTACACGAGAACGGAGACGTCGAGTAACCAAAACAAATGCGTTAAACAAATTCGTACACGTTATTTATAAATTTAACTCTAGAATTAAAGGATATACAACGAGAAACAACGTTTGACAACCTTTAAACAGTTTTAATAACTATCTCAAAAATTGTCGCTCTGATGCAAAGAACTGATGAGTTATCTACTTAAATTTGTTGAACAAAACGACTTACGTATTTTAAGCATGCTAACCTTTAGCCCGGTAAGCAAATTAAAAAAAAAACGCAATATGTAGGCTACACGAGAACGGAGACGTCGAGTAACCAAAACAAATGCGTTAAACAAATTCGTACACGTTATTTATCAATTTAACTCTAGAATTAAAGGATATACAATGAGAAACAACGTTTGACAACCTTTAAACAGTTTTAATAACTATATCAAAAATTGTCGCTCTGATGCAAACAACTGATGAGTTATCTATTTAATTTGTTGAACAAAACGACTTACGTATTTTAAGCATGCTAACCTTTAGCCCGGTAAGCAAATTAAAAAAAAACGCAATATGTAGGCTACACGAGAACGGAGACGTTGAGTTACCAAAACAAATGCGTTAAACAAATTCGTACACGTTATTTATCAATTTAACTCTAGAATTAAAGGATATACAACGAGAAACAACGTTTGACAACCTTTAAAGAGTTTTAATAACTATCTCAAAAATTGTCGCTCTGATGCAAACAACTGATGAGTTATCTACTTAAATTTGTTGAACAAAACGACTTACGTATTTTAAACATGCTAACCTTTAGCCCGGTAAGCAAATTGAAAAAAAAAAACGCAATATGTAGGCTACACGGGAACGGAGACGTCGAGTAACCAAAACAAATGCGTTAAACAAATTCGTACACGTTATTTATCAATTTAACTCTAGAATTAAAGGATATACAACGAGAAACAACGTTTGACAACCTTTAAACAGTTTTAATAACTATCTCAAAAATTGTCGCTCTGATGCAAACAACTGATGAGTTATCTACTTAAATTTGTTGAACAAAACGACTTACGTAATTTAAGCATGCTAACCTTTAGCCCGGTAAGCAAATTAAAAAAAAAACGTAATATGTAGGCTACACGAGAACGGAGACGTCGAGTAACCAAAACAAATGCGTTAAACAAATTCGTACACGTTATGTATCAATTTAACTCTAGAATTAAAGGATATACAACGAGAAACAACGTTTGACAACCTTTAAAGAGTTTTAATAACTATCTCAAAAATTGTCGCTCTGATGCAAACAACTGATGAGTTATCTACTTAAATTTGTTGAACAAAACGACTTACGTATTTTAAACATGCTAACCTTTAGCCCGGTAAGCAAATTAAAAAAAAAAACGCAATATGTAGGCTACACGGGAACGGAGACGTCGAGTAACCAAAACAAATGCGTTAAACAAATTCGTACACGTTATTTATCAATTTAACTCTAGAATTAAAGGATATACAACGAGAAACAACGTTTGACAACCTTTAAACAGTTTTAATAACTATCTCAAAAATTGTCGCTCTGATGCAAACAACTGATGAGTTATCTACTTAAATTTGTTGAACAAAACGACTTACGTATTTTAAACATGCTAACCTTTAGCCCGGTAAGCAAATTAAAAAAAAAAACGCAATATGTAGGCTACACGAGAACGGAGACGTCGAGTAACCAAAACAAATGCGTTAAACAAATTCGTACACGTTATTTATCAATTTAACTCTAGAATTAAAGGATATACAACGAGAAACAACGTTTGACAACCTTTAAACAGTTTTAATAACTATCTCAAAAATTGTCGCTCTGATGCAAACAACTGATGAGTTATCTATTTAATTTGTTGAATAAAACGACTTACGTATTTTAAGCATGCTAACCTTTAGCCCGGTAAGCAAATTTAAAAAAATACGCAATATGTAGGCTACACGAGAACGGAGACGTCGAGTAACCAAAACAAATGCGTTAAACAAATTCGTACACGTTATTTATCAATTTAACTCTAGAATTAAAGGATATACAACGAGAAACAACGTTTGACAACCTTTAAACAGTTTTAATAACTATCTCAAAAATTGTCGCTCTGATGCAAACAACTGATGAGTTATCTACTTAAATTTGTTGAACAAAACGACTTACGTATTTTAAGCATGCTAACCTTTAGCCTGGTAAGCAAATTAAAAAAAAAACGTAATATGTAGGCTACACGAGAACGGAGACGTCGAGTAACCAAAACAAATGCGTTAAACAAATTCGTACACGTTATTTATCAATTTAACTCTAGAATTAAAGGATATACAACGAGAAACAACGTTTGACAACCTTTAAACAGTTTTAATAACTATCTCAAAAATCGTCGCTCTGATGCAAACAACTGATGAGTTATCTACTTAAATTTGTTGAACAAAACGACTTACGTATTTTAAACATGCTAACCTTTAGCCCGGTAAGCAAATTAAAAAAAAAAACGCAATATGTAGGCTACACGGGAACGGAGACGTCGAGTAACCAAAACAAATGCGTTAAACAAATTCGTACACGTTTTTATCTACTTAAATTTGTTGAACAAAACGACTTACGTATTTTAAGCATGCTAACCTTTAGCCCGGTAAGCAAATTTAAAAAAAAAAAACGCAATATGTAGGCTACACGAGAACGGAGACATCGAGTAACCAAAACAAATGCGTTAAACAAATTCGTACACGTTATTTATCAATTTAACTCTAGAATTAAAGGATATACAACGAGAAACAACGTTTGACAACCTTTAAACAGTTTTAATAACTATCTCAAAAATTGTCGCTCTGATGCAAACAACTGATGAGTTATCTATTTAATTTGTTGAACAAAACGACTTACGTATTTTAAGCATGCTAACCTTTAGCCCGGTAAGCAAATTAAAAAAAAAACGCAATATGTAGGCTACACGAGAACAGAGACGTCGAGTAACCAAAACAAATGCGTTAAACAAATTCGTACACGTTATTTATCAATTTAACTCTAGAATTAAAGGATATACAACGAGAAACAACGTTTGACAACCTTTAAACAGTTTTAATAACTATCTCAAAAATTGTCCCTCTGATGCAAACAACTGATGAGTTATCTACTTAAATTTGTTGAACAAAACGACTTACGTATTTTAAGCGTGCTAACCTTTAGCCCGGTAAGCAAATTAAAAAAAAAACGTAATATGTAGGCTACACGAGAACGGAGACGTCGAGTAACCAAAACAAATGCGTTAAACAAATTCGTACACGTTATTTATCAATTTAACTCTAGAATTAAAGAATATACAACGAGAAACATCGTTTGACAACCTTTAAACAGTTTTAATAACTATCTCAAAAATTAGCAAAACGCAATATGTAGGCTACAGAAACAACGTTTGACAACCTTTAAACAGTTTTAATAACTATCTCAAAAATTGTCGCTCTGATGCAAAAATCTGCTGAGTTATCTACTCAAATTTGTTGAACAAAACGACTTACGTATTTTAAGCATGCTAACCTTTAGCCCGGTAAGCAAATTAAAAAAAAACGCAATATGTAGGCTACACGAGAACGGAGACGTCGAGTAACCAAAACAAATGCGTTAAACAAATTCGTACACGTTATTTATCAATTTAACTCTAGAATTAAAGGATATACAACGAGAAACAACGTTTGACAACCTTTAAACAGTTTTAATAACTATCTCAAAAATTGTCGCTCTGATGCAAACAACTGATGAGTTATCTACTTAAATTTGTTGAACAAAACGACTTACGTATTTTAAGCATGCTAACTTTTAGCCCGGTAAGCAAATTAAAAAAAAAACGCAATATGTAGGCTGCACGAGAACGGAGACGTCGAGTAACCAAAACAAATGCGTTAAACAAATTCGTACACGTTATTTATCAATTTAACTCTAGAATTAAAGGATATACAACGAGAAACAACGTTTGACAACCTTTAAATAGTTTTAATAATTATCTCAAAAATTGTCGCTCTGATGGAAACAACTGCTGAGTTATCTACTCAAATTTGTTGAACAAAACGACTTACGTATTTTAAGCATGCTAACCTTTAGCCCGGTAAGCAAATTAAAAAAAAAACGCAATATGTAGGCTACACGAGAACGGAGACGTCGTGTAACCAAAACAAATGCGTTAAACAAATTCGTACACGTTATTTATCAATTTAACTCTAGAATTAAAGGATATACAACGAGAAGCAACGTTTGACAACCTTTAAATAGTTTTAATAACTATCTCAAAAATTGTCGCTCTGATGCAAACAACTGCTGAGTTATCTACTCAAATTTGTTGAACAAAACGACTTACGTATTTTAAGCATGCTAACCTTTAGCCCGGTAAGCAAATTAAAAAAAAAACGCAATATGTAGGCTACACGAGAACGGAGACGTCGAGTAACCAAAACAAATGCGTTAAACAAATTCGTACACGTTATTTATCAATTTAACTCTAGAATTAAAGGATATACAACGAGAAACAACGTTTGACAACCTTTAAACAGTTTTAATAACTATCTCAAAAATTGTCGCTCTGATGCAAACAACTGATGAGTTATCTACTTAAATTTGTTGAACAAAACGACTTACGTATTTTAAGCATGCTAACCTTTAGCCCGGTAAGCAAATTAAAAAAAAAAACGCAATATATAGGCTACACGATAACGGAGACGTCGAGTAACCAAAACAAATGCGTTAAACAAATTCGTACACGTTATTTATCAATTTAGCTCTAGAATTAAAGGATATACAACGAGAAACAACGTTTGACAACCTATAAACAGTTTTAATAACTATCTCAAAAATTGTCGCTCTGATGCAAACAACTGATGAGTTATCTATTTAATTTGTTGAACAAAATGACTTACGTATTTTAAGCATGCTAACCTTTAGCCCGGTAAGCAAATTAAAAAAAAAACGCAATATGTAGGCTACACGAGAACGGAGACGTCGAGTAACCAAAACAAATGCGTTAAACAAATTCGTACACGTTATTTATAAATTTAACTCTAGAATTAAAGGATATACAACGAGAAACAACGTTTGACAACCTTTAAACAGTTTTAATAACTATCTCAAAAATTGTCGCTCTGATGCAAAGAACTGATGAGTTATCTACTTAAATTTGTTGAACAAAACGACTTACGTATTTTAAGCATGCTAACCTTTAGCCCGGTAAGCAAATTAAAAAAAAAACGCAATATGTAGGCTACACGAGAACGGAGACGTCGAGTAACCAAAACAAATGCGTTAAACAAATTCGTACACGTTATTTATCAATTTAACTCTAGAATTAAAGAATATACAACGAGAAACAACGTTTGACAACCTTTAAACAGTTTTAATAACTATCTCAAAAATTGTCGCTCTGATGCAAACAACTGCTGAGTTATCTACTCAAATTTGTTGAACAAAACGACTTACGTATTTTAAACATGCTAACTTTTAGCCCGGTAAGCAAATTAAAAAAAAAACGCAATATGTAGGCTACATTAGAACGGAGACGTCGAGTAACCAAAACAAATGCGTTAAACAAATTCGTACACGTTATTATCTACTTAAATTTGTTGAACAAAACGACTTACGTATTTTAAGCATGCTAACCTTTAGCCCGGTAAGCAAATTAAAAAAAAAACGCAATATGTAGGCTACACGAGAACGGAGACGTCGAGTAACCAAAACAAATGCGTTAAACAAATTCGTACACGTTATTTATCAATTTAACTCTAGAATTAAAGGATATACAATGAGAAACAACGTTTGACAACCTTTAAACAGTTTTAATAACTATATCAAAAATTGTCGCTCTGATGCAAACAACTGATGAGTTATCTATTTAATTTGTTGAACAAAACGACTTACGTATTTTAAGCATGCTAACCTTTAGCCCGGTAAGCAAATTAAAAAAAAAACGCAATATGTAGGCTACACGAGAACGGAGACGTCGAGTAACCAAAACAAATGCGTTAAACAAATTCGTACACGTTATTTATCAATTTAACTCTAGAATTAAAGGATATACAACGAGAAACAACGTTTGACAACCTTTAAAGAGTTTTAATAACTATCTCAAAAATTGTCGCTCTGATGCAAACAACTGATGAGTTATCTACTTAAATTTGTTGAACAAAACGACTTACGTATTTTAAACATGCTAACCTTTAGCCCGGTAAGCAAATTGAAAAAAAAACGCAATATGTAGGCTACACGGGAACGGAGACGTCGAGTAACCAAAACAAATGCGTTAAACAAATTCGTACACGTTATTTATCAATTTAACTCTAGAATTAAAGGATATACAACGAGAAACAACGTTTGACAACCTTTAAACAGTTTTAATAACTATCTCAAAAATTGTCGCTCTGATGCAAACAACTGATGAGTTATCTACTTAAATTTGTTGAACAAAACGACTTACGTATTTTAAACATGCTAACCTTTAGCCCGGTAAGCAAATTAAAAAAAAAAACGCAATATGTAGGCTACACGAGAACGGAGACGTCGAGTAACCAAAACAAATGCGTTAAACAAATTCGTACACGTTATTTATCAATTTAACTCTAGAATTAAAGGATATACAACGAGAAACAACGTTTGACAACCTTTAAACAGTTTTAATAACTATCTCAAAAATTGTCGCTCTGATGCAAACAACTGATGAGTTATCTATTTAATTTGTTGAATAAAACGACTTACGTATTTTAAGCATGCTAACCTTTAGCCCGGTAAGCAAATTTAAAAAAATACGCAATATGTAGGCTACACGAGAACGGAGACGTCGAGTAACCAAAACAAATGCGTTAAACAAATTCGTACACGTTATTTATCAATTTAACTCTAGAATTAAAGGATATACAACGAGAAACAACGTTTGACAACCTTTAAACAGTTTTAATAACTATCTCAAAAATTGTCGCTCTGATGCAAACAACTGATGAGTTATCTACTTAAATTTGTTGAACAAAACGACTTACGTATTTTAAGCATGCTAACCTTTAGCCTGGTAAGCAAATTAAAAAAAAAACGTAATATGTAGGCTACACGAGAACGGAGACGTCGAGTAACCAAAACAAATGCGTTAAACAAATTCGTACACGTTATTTATCAATTTAACTCTAGAATTAAAGGATATACAACGAGAAACAACGTTTGACAACCTTTAAACAGTTTTAATAACTATCTCAAAAATCGTCGCTCTGATGCAAACAACTGATGAGTTATCTACTTAAATTTGTTGAACAAAACGACTTACGTATTTTAAGCATGCTAACCTTTAGCCCGGTAAGCAAATTAAAAAAAAAAACGCAATATGTAGGCTACACGAGAACGGAGACGTCGAGTAACCAAAACAAATGCGTTAAACAAATTCGTACACGTTATTTATCAATTTAACTCTAGAATTAAAGGATATACAACGAGAAACAACGTTTGACAACCTTTAAACAGTTTTAATAACTATCTCAAAAATTGTCGCTCTGATGCAAACAACTGATGAGTTATCTACTTAAATTTGTTGAACAAAACGACTTACGTATTTTAAGCATGCTAACCTTTAGCCCGGTAAGCAAATTAAAAAAAAAAACGCAATATATAGGCTACACGATAACGGAGACGTCGAGTAACCAAAACAAATGCGTTAAACAAATTCGTACACGTTATTTATCAATTTAGCTCTAGAATTAAAGGATATACAACGAGAAACAACGTTTGACAACCTTTAAACAGTTTTAATAACTATCTCAAAAATTGTCGCTCTGATGCAAACAACTGATGAGTTATCTATTTAATTTGTTGAACAAAATGACTTACGTATTTTAAGCATGCTAACCTTTAGCCCGGTAAGCAAATTAAAAAAAAAACGCAATATATAGGCTACACGAGAACGGAGACGTCGAGTAACCAAAACAAATGCGTTAAACAAATTCGTACACGTTATTTATAAATTTAACTCTAGAATTAAAGGATATACAACGAGAAACAACGTTTGACAACCTTTAAACAGTTTTAATAACTATCTCAAAAATTGTCGCTCTGATGCAAAGAACTGATGAGTTATCTACTTAAATTTGTTGAACAAAACGACTTACGTATTTTAAGCATGCTAACCTTTAGCCCGGTAAGCAAATTAAAAAAAAAACGCAATATGTAGGCTACACGAGAACGGAGACGTCGAGTAACCAAAACAAATGCGTTAAACAAATTCGTACACGTTATTTATCAATTTAACTCTAGAATTAAAGAATATACAACGAGAAACAACGTTTGACAACCTTTAAACAGTTTTAATAACTATCTCAAAAATTGTCGCTCTGATGCAAACAACTGCTGAGTTATCTACTCAAATTTGTTGAACAAAACGACTTACGTATTTTAAACATGCTAACCTTTAGCCCGGTAAGCAAATTAAAAAAAAAACGCAATATGTAGGCTACATTAGAACGGAGACGTCGAGTAACCAAAACAAATGCGTTAAACAAATTCGTACACGTTATTATCTACTTAAATTTGTTGAACAAAACGACTTACGTATTTTAAGCATGCTAACCTTTAGCCCGGTAAGCAAATTAAAAAAAAAACGCAATATGTAGGCTACACGAGAACGGAGACGTCGAGTAACCAAAACAAATGCGTTAAACAAATTCGTACACGTTATTTATCAATTTAACTCTAGAATTAAAGGATATACAATGAGAAACAACGTTTGACAACCTTTAAACAGTTTTAATAACTATATCAAAAATTGTCGCTCTGATGCAAACAACTGATGAGTTATCTATTTAATTTGTTGAACAAAACGACTTACGTATTTTAAGCATGCTAACCTTTAGCCCGGTAAGCAAATTAAAAAAAAAACGCAATATGTAGGCTACACGAGAACGGAGACGTCGAGTAACCAAAACAAATGCGTTAAACAAATTCGTACACGTTATTTATCAATTTAACTCTAGAATTAAAGGATATACAACGAGAAACAACGTTTGACAACCTTTAAAGAGTTTTAATAACTATCTCAAAAATTGTCGCTCTGATGCAAACAACTGATGAGTTATCTACTTAAATTTGTTGAACAAAACGACTTACGTATTTTAAACATGCTAACCTTTAGCCCGGTAAGCAAATTAAAAAAAAAACGCAATATGTAGGCTACACGGGAACGGAGACGTCGAGTAACCAAAACAAATGCGTTAAACAAATTCGTACACGTTATTTATCAATTTAACTCTAGAATTAAAGGATATACAACGAGAAACAACGTTTGACAACCTTTAAACAGTTTTAATAACTATCTCAAAAATTGTCGCTCTGATGCAAACAACTGATGAGTTATCTACTTAAATTTGTTGAACAAAACGACTTACGTATTTTAAACATGCTAACCTTTAGCCCGGTAAGCAAATTAAAAAAAAAAACGCAATATGTAGGCTACACGAGAACGGAGACGTCGAGTAACCAAAACAAATGCGTTAAACAAATTCGTACACGTTATTTATCAATTTAACTCTAGAATTAAAGGATATACAACGAGAAACAACGTTTGACAACCTTTAAACAGTTTTAATAACTATCTCAAAAATTGTCGCTCTGATGCAAACAACTGATGAGTTATCTATTTAATTTGTTGAATAAAACGACTTACGTATTTTAAGCATGCTAACCTTTAGCCCGGTAAGCAAATTTAAAAAAATACGCAATATGTAGGCTACACGAGAACGGAGACGTCGAGTAACCAAAACAAATGCGTTAAACAAATTCGTACACGTTATTTATCAATTTAACTCTAGAATTAAAGGATATACAACGAGAAACAACGTTTGACAACCTTTAAACAGTTTTAATAACTATCTCAAAAATTGTCGCTCTGATGCAAACAACTGATGAGTTATCTACTTAAATTTGTTGAACAAAACGACTTACGTATTTTAAGCATGCTAACCTTTAGCCTGGTAAGCAATTTAAAAAAAAAACGTAATATGTAGGCTACACGAGAACGGAGACGTCGAGTAACCAAAACAAATGCGTTAAACAAATTCGTACACGTTATTTATCAATTTAACTCTAGAATTAAAGGATATACAACGAGAAACAACGTTTGACAACCTTTAAACAGTTTTAATAACTATCTCAAAAATCGTCGCTCTGATGCAAACAACTGATGAGTTATCTACTTAAATTTGTTGAACAAAACGACTTACGTATTTTAAACATGCTAACCTTTAGCCCGGTAAGCAAATTAAAAAAAAAAACGCAATATGTAGGCTACACGGGAACGGAGACGTCGAGTAACCAAAACAAATGCGTTAAACAAATTCGTACACGTTTTTATCTACTTAAATTTGTTGAACAAAACGACTTACGTATTTTAAGCATGCTAACCTTTAGCCCGGTAAGCAAATTTAAAAAAAAAAAACGCAATATGTAGGCTACACGAGAACGGAGACATCGAGTAACCAAAACAAATGCGTTAAACAAATTCGTACACGTTATTTATCAATTTAACTCTAGAATTAAAGGATATACAACGAGAAACAACGTTTGACAACCTTTAAACAGTTTTAATAACTATCTCAAAAATTGTCGCTCTGATGCAAACAACTGATGAGTTATCTATTTAATTTGTTGAACAAAACGACTTACGTATTTTAAGCATGCTAACCTTTAGCCCGGTAAGCAAATTAAAAAAAAAACGCAATATGTAGGCTACACGAGAACAGAGACGTCGAGTAACCAAAACAAATGCGTTAAACAAATTCGTACACGTTATTTATCAATTTAACTCTAGAATTAAAGGATATACAACGAGAAACAACGTTTGACAACCTTTAAACAGTTTTAATAACTATCTCAAAAATTGTCCCTCTGATGCAAACAACTGATGAGTTATCTACTTAAATTTGTTGAACAAAACAACTTACGTATTTTAAGCGTGCTAACCTTTAGCCCGGTAAGCAAATTAAAAAAAAAACGTAATATGTAGGCTACACGAGAACGGAGACGTCGAGTAACCAAAACAAATGCGTTAAACAAATTCGTACACGTTATTTATCAATTTAACTCTAGAATTAAAGAATATACAACGAGAAACATCGTTTGACAACCTTTAAACAGTTTTAATAACTATCTCAAAAATTAGCAAAACGCAATATGTAGGCTACAGAAACAACGTTTGACAACCTTTAAACAGTTTTAATAACTATCTCAAAAATTGCCGCTCTGATGCAAAAATCTGCTGAGTTATCTACTCAAATTTGTTGAACAAAACGACTTACGTATTTTAAGCATGCTAACCTTTAGCCCGGTAAGCAAATTAAAAAAAAACGCAATATGTAGGCTACACGAGAACGGAGACGTCGAGTAACCAAAACAAATGCGTTAAACAAATTCGTACACGTTATTTATCAATTTAACTCTAGAATTAAAGGATATACAACGAGAAACAACGTTTGACAACCTTTAAACAGTTTTAATAACTATCTCAAAAATTGTCGCTCTGATGCAAACAACTGATGAGTTATCTACTTAAATTTGTTGAACAAAACGACTTACGTATTTTAAGCATGCTAACCTTTAGCCCGGTAAGCAAATTAAAAAAAAACGCAATATGTAGGCTGCACGAGAACGGAGACGTCGAGTAACCAAAACAAATGCGTTAAACAAATTCGTACACGTTATTTATCAATTTAACTCTAGAATTAAAGGATATACAACGAGAAACAACGTTTGACAACCTTTAAATAGTTTTAATAATTATCTCAAAAATTGTCGCTCTGATGGAAACAACTGCTGAGTTATCTACTCAAATTTGTTGAACAAAACGACTTACGTATTTTAAGCATGCTAACCTTTAGCCAGGTAAGCAAATTAAAAAAAAAACGCAATATGTAGGCTACACGAGAACGGAGACGTCGTGTAACCAAAACAAATGCGTTAAACAAATTCGTACACGTTATTTATCAATTTAACTCTAGAATTAAAGGATATACAACGAGAAGCAACGCTTGACAACCTTTAAATAGTTTTAATAACTATCTCAAAAATTGTCGCTCTGATGCAAACAACTGCTGAGTTATCTACTCAAATTTGTTGAACAAAACGACTTACGTATTTTAAGCATGCTAACCTTTAGCCCGGTAAGCAAATTAAAAAAAAAAACGCAATATGTAGGCTACACGAGAACGGAGACGTCGAGTAACCAAAACAAATGCGTTAAACAAATTCGTACACGTTATTTATCAATTTAACTCTAGAATTAAAGGATATACAACGAGAAACAACGTTTGACAACCTTTAAACAGTTTTAATAACTATCTCAAAAATTGTCGCTCTGATGCAAACAACTGATGAGTTATCTACTTAAATTTGTTGAACAAAACGACTTACGTATTTTAAGCATGCTAACCTTTAGCCCGGTAAGCAAATTAAAAAAAAAACGCAATATATAGGCTACACGATAACGGAGACGTCGAGTAACCAAAACAAATGCGTTAAACAAATTCGTACACGTTATTTATCAATTTAGCTCTAGAATTAAAGGATATACAACGAGAAACAACGTTTGACAACCTTTAAACAGTTTTAATAACTATCTCAAAAATTGTCGCTCTGATGCAAACAACTGATGAGTTATCTATTTAATTTGTTGAACAAAATGACTTACGTATTTTAAGCATGCTAACCTTTAGCCCGGTAAGCAAATTAAAAAAAAAACGCAATATGTAGGCTACACGAGAACGGAGACGTCGAGTAACCAAAACAAATGCATTAAACAAATTCGTACACGTTATTTATAAATTTAACTCTAGAATTAAAGGATATACAACGAGAAACAACGTTTGACAACCTTTAAACAGTTTTAATAACTATCTCAAAAATTGTCGCTCTGATGCAAAGAACTGATGAGTTATCTACTTAAATTTGTTGAACAAAACGACTTACGTATTTTAAGCATGCTAACCTTTAGCCCGGTAAGCAAATTAAAAAAAAAACGCAATATGTAGGCTACACGAGAACGGAGACGTCGAGTAACCAAAACAAATGCGTTAAACAAATTCGTACACGTTATTTATCAATTTAACTCTAGAATTAAAGAATATACAACGAGAAACAACGTTTGACAACCTTTAAACAGTTTTAATAACTATCTCAAAAATTGTCGCTCTGATGCAAACAACTGCTGAGTTATCTACTCAAATTTGTTGAACAAAACGACTTACGTATTTTAAACATGCTAACCTTTAGCCCGGTAAGCAAATTAAAAAAAAAACGCAATATGTAGGCTACATTAGAACGGAGACGTCGAGTAACCAAAACAAATGCGTTAAACAAATTCGTACACGTTATTATCTACTTAAATTTGTTGAACAAAACGACTTACGTATTTTAAGCATGCTAACCTTTAGCCCGGTAAGCAAATTAAAAAAAAAACGCAATATGTAGGCTACACGAGAACGGAGACGTCGAGTAACCAAAACAAATGCGTTAAACAAATTCGTACACGTTATTTATCAATTTAACTCTAGAATTAAAGGATATACAATGAGAAACAACGTTTGACAACCTTTAAACAGTTTTAATAACTATATCAAAAATTGTCGCTCTGATGCAAACAACTGATGAGTTATCTATTTAATTTGTTGAACAAAACGACTTACGTATTTTAAGCATGCTAACCTTTAGCCCGGTAAGCAAATTAAAAAAAAAACGCAATATGTAGGCTACACGAGAACGGAGACGTTGAGTTACCAAAACAAATGCGTTAAACAAATTCGTACACGTTATTTATCAATTTAACTCTAGAATTAAAGGATATACAACGAGAAACAACGTTTGACAACCTTTAAAGAGTTTTAATAACTATCTCAAAAATTGTCGCTCTGATGCAAACAACTGATGAGTTATCTACTTAAATTTGTTGAACAAAACGACTTACGTATTTTAAACATGCTAACCTTTAGCCCGGTAAGCAAATTGAAAAAAAAAACGCAATATGTAGGCTACACGGGAACGGAGACGTCGAGTAACCAAAACAAATGCGTTAAACAAATTCGTACACGTTATTTATCAATTTAACTCTAGAATTAAAGGATATACAACGAGAAACAACGTTTGACAACCTTTAAACAGTTTTAATAACTATCTCAAAAATTGTCGCTCTGATGCAAACAACTGATGAGTTATCTACTTAAATTTGTTGAACAAAACGACTTACGTAATTTAAGCATGCTAACCTTTAGCCCGGTAAGCAAATTAAAAAAAAAACGTAATATGTAGGCTACACGAGAACGGAGACGTCGAGTAACCAAAACAAATGCGTTAAACAAATTCGTACACGTTATTTATCAATTTAACTCTAGAATTAAAGGATATACAACGAGAAACAACGTTTGACAACCTTTAAAGAGTTTTAATAACTATCTCAAAAATTGTCGCTCTGATGCAAACAACTGATGAGTTATCTACTTAAATTTGTTGAACAAAACGACTTACGTATTTTAAACATGCTAACCTTTAGCCCGGTAAGCAAATTAAAAAAAAAAACGCAATATGTAGGCTACACGGGAACGGAGACGTCGAGTAACCAAAACAAATGCGTTAAACAAATTCGTACACGTTATTTATCAATTTAACTCTAGAATTAAAGGATATACAACGAGAAACAACGTTTGACAACCTTTAAACAGTTTTAATAACTATCTCAAAAATTGTCGCTCTGATGCAAACAACTGATGAGTTATCTACTTAAATTTGTTGAACAAAACGACTTACGTATTTTAAACATGCTAACCTTTAGCCCGGTAAGCAAATTAAAAAAAAAAACGCAATATGTAGGCTACACGAGAACGGAGACGTCGAGTAACCAAAACAAATGCGTTAAACAAATTCGTACACGTTATTTATCAATTTAACTCTAGAATTAAAGGATATACAACGAGAAACAACGTTTGACAACCTTTAAACAGTTTTAATAACTATCTCAAAAATTGTCGCTCTGATGCAAACAACTGATGAGTTATCTATTTAATTTGTTGAATAAAACGACTTACGTATTTTAAGCATGCTAACCTTTAGCCCGGTAAGCAAATTTAAAAAAATACGCAATATGTAGGCTACACGAGAACGGAGACGTCGAGTAACCAAAACAAATGCGTTAAACAAATTCGTACACGTTATTTATCAATTTAACTCTAGAATTAAAGGATATACAACGAGAAACAACGTTTGACAACCTTTAAACAGTTTTAATAACTATCTCAAAAATTGTCGCTCTGATGCAAACAACTGATGAGTTATCTACTTAAATTTGTTGAACAAAACGACTTACGTATTTTAAGCATGCTAACCTTTAGCCTGGTAAGCAAATTAAAAAAAAAACGTAATATGTAGGCTACACGAGAACGGAGACGTCGAGTAACCAAAACAAATGCGTTAAACAAATTCGTACACGTTATTTATCAATTTAACTCTAGAATTAAAGGATATACAACGAGAAACAACGTTTGACAACCTTTAAACAGTTTTAATAACTATCTCAAAAATCGTCGCTCTGATGCAAACAACTGATGAGTTATCTACTTAAATTTGTTGAACAAAACGACTTACGTATTTTAAACATGCTAACCTTTAGCCCGGTAAGCAAATTAAAAAAAAAAACGCAATATGTAGGCTACACGGGAACGGAGACGTCGAGTAACCAAAACAAATGCGTTAAACAAATTCGTACACGTTTTTATCTACTTAAATTTGTTGAACAAAACGACTTACGTATTTTAAGCATGCTAACCTTTAGCCCGGTAAGCAAATTTAAAAAAAAAAAACGCAATATGTAGGCTACACGAGAACGGAGACATCGAGTAACCAAAACAAATGCGTTAAACAAATTCGTACGCGTTATTTATCAATTTAACTCTAGAATTAAAGGATATACAACGAGAAACAACGTTTGACAACCTTTAAACAGTTTTAATAACTATCTCAAAAATTGTCGCTCTGATGCAAACAACTGATGAGTTATCTATTTAATTTGTTGAACAAAACGACTTACGTATTTTAAGCATGCTAACCTTTAGCCCGGTAAGCAAATTAAAAAAAAAACGCAATATGTAGGCTACACGAGAACAGAGACGTCGAGTAACCAAAACAAATGCGTTAAGCAAATTCGTACACGTTATTTATCAATTTAACTCTAGAATTAAAGGATATACAACGAGAAACAACGTTTGACAACCTTTAAACAGTTTTAATAACTATCTCAAAAATTGTCCCTCTGATGCAAACAACTGATGAGTTATCTACTTAAATTTGTTGAACAAAACGACTTACGTATTTTAAGCGTGCTAACCTTTAGCCCGGTAAGCAAATTAAAAAAAAACGTAATATGTAGGCTACACGAGAACGGAGACGTCGAGTAACCAAAACAAATGCGTTAAACAAATTCGTACACGTTATTTATCAATTTAACTCTAGAATTAAAGAATATACAACGAGAAACATCGTTTGACAACCTTTAAACAGTTTTAATAACTATCTCAAAAATTAGCAAAACGCAATATGTAGGCTACAGAAACAACGTTTGACAACCTTTAAACAGTTTTAATAACTATCTCAAAAATTGTCGCTCTGATGCAAAAATCTGCTGAGTTATCTACTCAAATTTGTTGAACAAAACGACTTACGTATTTTAAGCATGCTAACCTTTAGCCCGGTAAGCAAATTAAAAAAAAACGCAATATGTAGGCTACACGAGAACGGAGACGTCGAGTAACCAAAACAAATGCGTTAAACAAATTCGTACACGTTATTTATCAATTTAACTCTAGAATTAAAGGATATACAACGAGAAACAACGTTTGACAACCTTTAAACAGTTTTAATAACTATCTCAAAAATTGTCGCTCTGATGCAAACAACTGATGAGTTATCTACTTAAATTTGTTGAACAAAACGACTTACGTATTTTAAGCATGCTAACCTTTAGCCCGGTAAGCAAATTAAAAAAAAAACGCAATATGTAGGCTGCACGAGAACGGAGACGTCGAGTAACCAAAACAAATGCGTTAAACAAATTCGTACACGTTATTTATCAATTTAACTCTAGAATTAAAGGATATACAACGAGAAACAACGTTTGACAACCTTTAAATAGTTTTAATAATTATCTCAAAAATTGTCGCTCTGATGGAAACAACTGCTGAGTTATCTACTCAAATTTGTTGAACAAAACGACTTACGTATTTTAAGCATGCTAACCTTTAGCCCGGTAAGCAAATTAAAAAAAAAACGCAATATGTAGGCTACACGAGAACGGAGACGTCGTGTAACCAAAACAAATGCGTTAAACAAATTCGTACACGTTATTTATCAATTTAACTCTAGAATTAAAGGATATACAACGAGAAGCAACGTTTGACAACCTTTAAATAGTTTTAATAACTATCTCAAAAATTGTCGCTCTGATGCAAACAACTGCTGAGTTATCTACTCAAATTTGTTGAACAAAACGACTTACGTATTTTAAGCATGCTAACCTTTAGCCCGGTAAGCAAATTAAAAAAAAAACGCAATATGTAGGCTACACGAGAACGGAGACGTCGAGTAACCAAAGCAAATGCGTTAAACAAATTCGTACACGTTATTTATCAATTTAACTCTAGAATTAAAGGATATACAACGAGAAACAACGTTTGACAACCTTTAAACAGTTTTAATAACTATCTCAAAAATCGTCGCTCTGATGCAAACAACTGATGAGTTATCTACTTAAATTTGTTGAACAAAACGACTTACGTATTTTAAATATGCTAACCTTTAGCCCGGTAAGCAAATTAAAAAAAAAACGCAATATGTAGGCTACACGGGAACGGAGACGTCGAATAACCAAAACAAATGCGTTAAACAAATTCGTACACGTTATTTATCAATTTAACTCTAGAATTAAAGGATATACAACGAGAAACAACGTTTGACAACCTTTAAACAGTTTTAATAACTATCTCAAAAATTGTCGCTCTGATGCAAACAACTGATGAGTTATCTACTTAAATTTGTTGAACAAAACGACTTACGTATTTTAAGCATGCTAACCTTTAGCCCGGTAAGCAAATTAAAAAAAAAACGCAATATGTAGGCTGCACGAGAACGGAGACGTCGAGTAACCAAAACAAATGCGTTAAACAAATTCGTACACGTTATTTATCAATTTAACTCTAGAATTAAAGGATATACAACGAGAAACAACGTTTGACAACCTTTAAATAGTTTTAATAATTATCTCAAAAATTGTCGCTCTGATGGAAACAACTGCTGAGTTATATACTCAAATTTGTTGAACAAAACGACTTACGTATTTTAAGCATGCTAACCTTTAGCCCGGTAAGCAAATTAAAAAAAAAACGCAATATGTAGGCTACACGAGAACGGAGACGTCGTGTAACCAAAACAAATGCGTTAAACAAATTCGTACACGTTATTTATCAATTTAACTCTAGAATTAAAGGATATACAACGAGAAACAACGTTTGACAACCTTTAAACAGTTTTAATAACTATCTCAAAAATTGTCGCTCTGATGCAAACAACTGATGAGTTATCTACTTAAATTTGTTGAACAAAACGACTTACGTATTTTAAGCATGCTAACCTTTAGCCCGGTAAGCAAATTAAAAAAAAAACGCAATATGTAGGCTGCACGAGAACGGAGACGTCGAGTAACCAAAACAAATGCGTTAAACAAATTCGTACACGTTATTTATCAATTTAACTCTAGAATTAAAGGATATACAACGAGAAACAACGTTTGACAACCTTTAAATAGTTTTAATAATTATCTCAAAAATTGTCGCTCTGATGGAAACAACTGCTGAGTTATCTACTCAAATTTGTTGAACAAAACGACTTACGTATTTTAAGCATGCTAACCTTTAGCCCGGTAAGCAAATTAAAAAAAAAACGCAATATGTAGGCTACACGAGAACGGAGACGTCGTGTAACCAAAACAAATGCGTTAAACAAATTCGTACACGTTATTTATCAATTTAACTCTAGAATTAAAGGATATACAACGAGAAGCAACGTTTGACAACCTTTAAATAGTTTTAATAACTATCTCAAAAATTGTCGCTCTGATGCAAACAACTGCTGAGTTATCTACTCAAATTTGTTGAACAAAACGACTTACGTATTTTAAGCATGCTAACCTTTAGCCCGGTAAGCAAATTAAAAAAAAAACGCAATATGTAGGCTACACGAGAACGGAGACGTCGAGTAACCAAAACAAATGCGTTAAACAAATTCGTACACGTTATTTATCAATTTAACTCTAGAATTAAAGGATATACAACGAGAAACAACGTTTGACAACCTTTAAACAGTTTTAATAACTATCTCAAAAATTGTCGCTCTGATGCAAACAACTGATGAGTTATCTACTTAAATTTGTTGAACAAAACGACTTACGTATTTTAAGCATGCTAACCTTTAGCCCGGTAAGCAAATTAAAAAAAAAAACGCAATATATAGGCTACACGATAACGGAGACGTCGAGTAACCAAAACAAATGCGTTAAACAAATTCGTACACGTTATTTATCAATTTAGCTCTAGAATTAAAGGATATACAACGAGAAACAACGTTTGACAACCTTTAATCAGTTTTAATAACTATCTCAAAAATTGTCGCTCTGATGCAAACAACTGATGAGTTATCTATTTAATTTGTTGAACAAAATGACTTACGTATTTTAAGCATGCTAACCTTTAGCCCGGTAAGCAAATTAAAAAAAAAACGCAATATGTAGGCTACACGAGAACGGAGACGTCGAGTAACCAAAACAAATGCGTTAAACAAATTCGTACACGTTATTTATAAATTTAACTCTAGAATTAAAGGATATACAACGAGAAACAACGTTTGACAACCTTTAAACAGTTTTAATAACTATCTTAAAAATTGTCGCTCTGATGCAAACAACTGATGAGTTATCTACTTAAATTTGTTGAACAAACCGACTTACGTATTTTAAGCATGCTAACCTTTAGCCCGGTAAGCAAATTAAAAAAAAAACGCAATATGTAGGCTACACGGGAACGGAGACGTCGAGTAACCAAAACAAATGCGTTAAACAAATTCGTACACGTTATTTATCAATTTAACTCTAGAATTAAAGGATATACAACGAGAAACAACGTTTGACAACCTTTAAACAGTTTTAATAACTATCTCAAAAATTGTCGCTCTGATGCAAAAATCTGCTGAGTTATCTACTCAAATTTGTTGAACAAAACGACTTACGTATTTTAAGCATGCTAACCTTTAGCCCGGTAAGCAAATTAAAAAAAAACGCAATATGTAGGCTACACGAGAACGGAGACGTCGAGTAACCAAAACAAATGCGTTAAACAAATTCGTACACGTTATTTATCAATTTAACTCTAGAATTAAAGGATATACAACGAGAAACAACGTTTGACAACCTTTAAACAGTTTTAATAACTATCTCAAAAATTGTCGCTCTGATGCAAACAACTGATGAGTTATCTACTTAAATTTGTTGAACAAAACGACTTACGTATTTTAAGCATGCTAACCTTTAGCCCGGTAAGCAAATTAAAAAAAAAACGCAATATGTAGGCTGCACGAGAACGGAGACGTCGAGTAACCAAAACAAATGCGTTAAACAAATTCGTACACGTTATTTATCAATTTAACTCTAGAATTAAAGGATATACAACGAGAAACAACGTTTGACAACCTTTAAATAGTTTTAATAATTATCTCAAAAATTGTCGCTCTGATGGAAACAACTGCTGAGTTATCTACTCAAATTTGTTGAACAAAACGACTTACGTATTTTAAGCATGCTAACCTTTAGCCCGGTAAGCAAATTAAAAAAAAAACGCAATATGTAGGCTGCACGAGAACGGAGACGTCGAGTAACCAAAACAAATGCGTTAAACAAATTCGTACACGTTATTTATCAATTTAACTCTAGAATTAAAGGATATACAACGAGAAACAACGTTTGACAACCTTTAAACAGTTTTAATAACTATCTCAAAAATTGTCGCTCTGATGCAAAAATCTGCTGAGTTATCTACTCAAATTTGTTGAACAAAACGACTTACGTATTTTAAGCATGCTAACCTTTAGCCCGGTAAGCAAATTAAAAAAAAACGCAATATGTAGGCTACACGAGAACGGAGACGTCGAGTAACCAAAACAAATGCGTTAAACAAATTCGTACACGTTATTTATCAATTTAACTCTAGAATTAAAGGATATACAACGAGAAACAACGTTTGACAACCTTTAAACAGTTTTAATAACTATCTCAAAAATTGTCGCTCTGATGCAAACAACTGATGAGTTATCTACTTAAATTTGTTGAACAAAACGACTTACGTATTTTAAGCATGCTAACCTTTAGCCCGGTAAGCAAATTAAAAAAAAAACGCAATATGTAGGCTGCACGAGAACGGAGACGTCGAGTAACCAAAACAAATGCGTTAAACAAATTCGTACTCGTTATTTATCAATTTAACTCTAGAATTAAAGGATATACAACGAGAAACAACGTTTGACAACCTTTAAATAGTTTTAATAATTATCTCAAAAATTGTCGCTCTGATGGAAACAACTGCTGAGTTATCTACTCAAATTTGTTGAACAAAACGACTTACGTATTTTAAGCATGCTAACCTTTAGCCCGGTAAGCAAATTAAAAAAAAAACGCAATATGTAGGCTACACGAGAACGGAGACGTCGTGTAACCAAAACAAATGCGTTAAACAAATTCGTACACGTTATTTATCAATTTAACTCTAGAATTAAAGGATATACAACGAGAAACAACGTTTGACAACCTTTAAACAGTTTTAATAACTATCTCAAAAATTGTCGCTCTGATGCAAACAACTGATGAGTTATCTACTTAAATTTGTTGAACAAAACGACTTACGTATTTTAAGCATGCTAACCTTTAGCCCGGTAAGCAAATTAAAAAAAAAAACGCAATATATAGGCTACACGATAACGGAGACGTCGAGTAACCAAAACAAATGCGTTAAACAAATTCGTACACGTTATTTATCAATTTAGCTCTAGAATTAAAGGATATACAACGAGAAACAACGTTTGACAACCTTTAAACAGTTTTAATAACTATCTCAAAAATTGTCGCTCTGATGCAAACAACTGATGAGTTATCTATTTAATTTGTTGAACAAAATGACTTACGTATTTTAAGCATGCTAACCTTTAGCCCGGTAAGCAAATTAAAAAAAAAACGCAATATGTAGGCTACACGAGAACGGAGACGTCGAGTAACCAAAACAAATGCGTTAAACAAATTCGTACACGTTATTTATCAATTTAACTCTAGAATTAAAGGATATACAATGAGAAACAACGTTTGACAACCTTTAAACAGTTTTAATAACTATATCAAAAATTGTCGCTCTGATGCAAACAACTGATGAGTTATCTATTTAATTTGTTGAACAAAACGACTTACGTATTTTAAGCATGCTAACCTTTAGCCCGGTAAGCAAATTAAAAAAAAAACGCAATATGTAGGCTACACGAGAACGGAGACGTTGAGTTACCAAAACAAATGCGTTAAACAAATTCGTACACGTTATTTATCAATTTAACTCTAGAATTAAAGGATATACAACGAGAAACAACGTTTGACAACCTTTAAAGAGTTTTAATAACTATCTCAAAAATTGTCGCTCTGATGCAAACAACTGATGAGTTATCTACTTTAATTTGTTGAACAAAACGACTTACGTATTTTAAACATGCTAACCTTTAGCCCGGTAAGCCAATTAAAAAAAAAAAAACCCAATATGTAGGCTACACGAGAACGGAGACGTCGAGTAACCAAAACAAATGCGTTAAACAAATTCGTACACGTTATTTATCAATTTAACTCTAGAATTAAAGGATATACAACGAGAAACAACGTTTGACAAACTTTAAACAGTTTTAATAACTATCTCAAAAATAATCGCTCTGATGCAAACAACTGATGAGTTATCTACTTAAATTTGTTGAACAAAACGACTTACGTATTTTAAACATGCTAACCTTTAGCCCGGTAAGCCAATTAAAAAAAAAAAAACCCAATATGTAGGCTACACGAGAACGGAGACGTCGAGTAACCAAAACAAATGCGTTAAACAAATTCGTACACGTTATTTATCAATTTAACTCTAGAATTAAAGGATATACAACGAGAAACAACGTTTGACAACCTTTAAAGAGTTTTAATAACTATCTCAAAAATTGTCGCTCTGATGCAAACAACTGATGAGTTATCTACTTTAATTTGTTGAACAAAACGACTTACGTATTTTAAACATGCTAACCTTTAGCCCGGTAAGCCAATTAAAAAAAAAAAACCCAATATGTAGGCTACACGAGAACGGAGACGTCGAGTAACCAAAACAAATGCGTTAAACAAATTCTTACACGTTATTTATCAATTTAACTCTAGAATTAAAGAATATACAACGAGAAACAACGTTTGACAACCTTTAAACAGTTTTAATAACTATCTCAAAAATTGTCGCTCTGATGCAAACAACTGCTGAGTTATCTACTCAAATTTGTTGAACAAAACGACCTACGTATTTTAAACATGCTAACCTTTAGCCCGGTAAGCAAATTAAAAAAAAAAAACGCAATATGTAGGCTACACGAGAACGGAGACGTCGAGTAACCAAAACAAATGCGTTAAACAAATTCGTACACGTTATTTATCAATTTAACTCTAGAATTAAAGGATATACAACGAGAAACAACGTTTGACAACCTTTAAACAGTTTTAATAACTATCTCAAAAATCGTCGCTCTGATGCAAACAACTGATGAGTTATCTACTTAAATTTGTTGAACAAAACGACTTACGTATTTTAAACATGCTAACCTTTAGCCCGGTAAGCCAATTAAAAAAAAAAAAACCCAATATGTAGGCTACACGAGAACGGAGACGTCGAGTAACCAAAACAAATGCGTTAAACAAATTCTTACACGTTATTTATCAATTTAACTCTAGAATTAAAGGATATACAACGAGAAACAACGTTTGACAACCTTTAAACAGTTTTAATAACTATCTCAAAAATTGTCGCTCTGATGGAAACAACTGCTGAGTTATCTACTCAAATTTGTTGAACAAAACGACTTACGTATTTTAAGCATGCTAACCTTTAGCCCGGTAAGCAAATTAAAAAAAAAACGCAATATGTAGGCTACACGAGAACGGAGACGTCGAGTAACCAAAACAAATGCGTTAAACAAATTCGTACACGTTATTTATAATTTAACTCTAGAATTAAAGGATATACAACGAGAAACAACGTTTGACAACCTTCAAACAGTTTTAATAACTATCTAAAAATTGTCGCTCTGATGCAAACAACTGCTGAGTTATCTACTCAAATTAGTTGAACAAAACGACTTACGTATTTTAAGCATGCTAACCTTTAGCCCGGTAAGCAAATTAAAAAAAAAACGCAATGTGTAGGCTACACGAGAACGGAGACGTCGAGTAACCAAAACAAATGCGTTAAACAAATTCGTACACGTTATTTATCAATTTAACTCTAGAATTAAAGGATATACAACGAGAAACAACGTTTGACAACATTTAAACAGTTTTAATAACTATCTCAAAAATTGTCGCTCTGATGCAAACAACTGATGAGTTATCTACTTAAATTTGTTGAACAAAACGACTTACGTATTTTAAGCATGCTAACCTTTAGCCCGGTAAGCAAATTAAAAAAAAAAACGCAATATGTAGGCTACACGAGAACGGAGACGTCGAGTAACCAAAACAAATGCGTTAAACAAATTCGTACACGTTATTTATCAATTTAACTCTAGAATTAAAGGATATACAACGAGAAACAACGTTTGACAACCTTTAAACAGTTTTAATAACTATCTCAAAAATAATCGCTCTGATGCAAACAACTGATGAGTTATCTACTTAAATTTGTTGAACAAAACGACTTACGTATTTTAAGATTGCTAACCTTTAGCCCGGTAAGCAAATTAAAAAAAAACGCAATATGTAGGCTACACGAGAACGGAGACGTCGAGTAACCAAAGCAAATGCGTTAAACAAATTCATACACGTTATTTATCAATTTAACATTAGAATTAAAGGATATACAACGAGAAACAACATTTGACAACCTTTAAATAGTTTTAATAACTATCTCAAAAATTGTCGCTCTGATGCAAACAACTGCTGAGTTATCTACTCAAATTTGTTGAACAAAACGACTTACGTATTTTAAGCATGCTAACCTTTAGCCCGGTAAGCAAATTAAAAAAAAAACGCAATATGTAGGCTACACGAGAACGGAGACGTCGAGTAACCAAAACAAATGCGTTAAACAAATTCGTACACGTTATTTATCAATTTAACTCTTGAATTAAAGGATATACAACGAGAAACAACGTTTGACAACCTTTAAACAGTTTTAATAACTATCTCAAAAATCGTCGCTCTGATGCAAACAACTGATGAGTTATCTACTTAAATTTGTTGAACAAAACGACTTACGTATTTTAAATATGCTAACCTTTAGCCCGGTAAGCAAATTAAAAAAAAAACGCAATATGTAGGCTACACGGGAACGGAGACGTCGAGTAACCAAAACAAATGCGTTAAACAAATTCGTACACGTTATTTATCAATTTAACTCTAGAATTAAAGGATATACAACGAGAAACAACGTTTGACAACCTTTAAACAGTTTTAATAACTATCTCAAAAATTGTCGCTCTGATGCAAAAATCTGCTGAGTTATCTACTCAAATTTGTTGAACAAAACGACTTACGTATTTTAAGCATGCTAACCTTTAGCCCGGTAAGCAAATTAAAAAAAAACGCAATATGTAGGCTACACGAGAACGGAGACGTCGAGTAACCAAAACAAATGCGTTAAACAAATTCGTACACGTTATTTATCAATTTAACTCTAGAATTAAAGGATATACAACGAGAAACAACGTTTGACAACCTTTAAACAATTTTAATAACTATCTCAAAAATTGTCGCTCTGATGCAAACAACTGATGAGTTATCTACTTAAATTTGTTGAACAAAACGACTTACGTATTTTAAGCATGCTAACCTTTAGCCCGGTAAGCAAATTAAAAAAAAAACGCAATATGTAGGCTGCACGAGAACGGAGACGTCGAGTAACCAAAACAAATGCGTTAAACAAATTCGTACACGTTATTTATCAATTTAACTCTAGAATTAAAGGATATACAACGAGAAACAACGTTTGACAACCTTTAAATAGTTTTAATAATTATCTCAAAAATTGTCGCTCTGATGGAAACAACTGCTGAGTTATCTACTCAAATTTGTTGAACAAAACGACTTACGTATTTTAAGCATGCTAACCTTTAGCCCGGTAAGCAAATTAAAAAAAAAACGCAATATGTAGGCTACACGAGAACGGAGACGTCGTGTAACCAAAACAAATGCGTTAAACAAATTCGTACACGTTATTTATCAATTTAACTCTAGAATTAAAGGATATACAACGAGAAACAACGTTTGACAACCTTTAAACAGTTTTAATAACTATCTCAAAAATTGTCGCTCTGATGCAAACAACTGATGAGTTATCTACTTAAATTTGTTGAACAAAACGACTTACGTATTTTAAGCATGCTAACCTTTAGCCCGGTAAGCAAATTAAAAAAAAAACGCAATATGTAGGCTGCACGAGAACGGAGACGTCGAGTAACCAAAACAAATGCGTTAAACAAATTCGTACACGTTATTTATCAATTTAACTCTAGAATTAAAGGATATACAACGAGAAACAACGTTTGACAACCTTTAAATAGTTTTAATAATTATCTCAAAAATTGTCGCTCTGATGGAAACAACTGCTGAGTTATCTACTCAAATTTGTTGAACAAAACGACTTACGTATTTTAAGCATGCTAACCTTTAGCCCGGTAAGCAAATTAAAAAAAAAACGCAATATGTAGGCTACACGAGAACGGAGACGTCGTGTAACCAAAACAAATGCGTTAAACAAATTCGTACACGTTATTTATCAATTTAACTCTAGAATTAAAGGATATACAACGAGAAGCAACGTTTGACAACCTTTAAATAGTTTTAATAACTATCTCAAAAATTGTCGCTCTGATGCAAACAACTGCTGAGTTATCTACTCAAATTTGTTGAACAAAACGACTTACGTATTTTAAGCATGCTAACCTTTAGCCCGGTAAGCAAATTAAAAAAAAAACGCAATATGTAGGCTACACGAGAACGGAGACGTCGAGTAACCAAAACAAATGCGTTAAACAAATTCGTACACGTTATTTATCAATTTAACTCTAGAATTAAAGGATATACAACGAGAAACAACGTTTGACAACCTTTAAACAGTTTTAATAACTATCTCAAAAATTGTCGCTCTGATGCAAACAACTGATGAGTTATCTACTTAAATTTGTTGAACAAAACGACTTACGTATTTTAAGCATGCTAACCTTTAGCCCGGTAAGCAAATTAAAAAAAAAAAACGCAATATGTAGGCTACACGATAACGGAGACGTCGAGTAACCAAAACAAATGCGTTAAACAAATTCGTACACGTTATTTATCAATTTAGCTCTAGAATTAAAGGATATACAACGAGAAACAACGTTTGACAACCTTTAAACAGTTTTAATAACTATCTCAAAAATTGTCGCTCTGATGCAAACAACTGATGAGTTATCTATTTAATTTGTTGAACAAAATGACTTACGTATTTTAAGCATGCTAACCTTTAGCCCGGTAAGCAAATTAAAAAAAAAACGCAATATGTAGGCTACACGAGAACGGAGACGTCGAGTAACCAAAACAAATGCGTTAAACAAATTCGTACACGTTATTTATAAATTTAACTCTAGAATTAAAGGATATACAACGAGAAACAACGTTTGACAACCTTTAAACAGTTTTAATAACTATCTCAAAAATTGTCGCTCTGATGCAAAGAACTGATGAGTTATCTACTTAAATTTGTTGAACAAAACGACTTACGTATTTTAAGCATGCTAACCTTTAGCCCGGTAAGCAAATTAAAAAAAAAACGCAATATGTAGGCTACACGAGAACGGAGACGTCGAGTAACCAAAACAAATGCGTTAAACAAATTCGTACACGTTATTTATCAATTTAACTCTAGAATTAAAGAATATACAACGAGAAACAACGTTTGACAACCTTTAAACAGTTTTAATAACTATCTCAAAAATTGTCGCTCTGATGCAAACAACTGCTGAGTTATCTACTCAAATTTGTTGAACAAAACGACTTACGTATTTTAAACATGCTAACCTTTAGCCCGGTAAGCAAATTAAAAAAAAAACGCAATATGTAGGCTACATTAGAACGGAGACGTCGAGTAACCAAAACAAATGCGTTAAACAAATTCGTACACGTTATTATCTACTTAAATTTGTTGAACAAAACGACTTACGTATTTTAAGCATGCTAACCTTTAGCCCGGTAAGCAAATTAAAAAAAAAACGCAATATGTAGGCTACACGAGAACGGAGACGTCGAGTAACCAAAACAAATGCGTTAAACAAATTCGTACACGTTATTTATCAATTTAACTCTAGAATTAAAGGATATACAATGAGAAACAACGTTTGACAACCTTTAAACAGTTTTAATAACTATATCAAAAATTGTCGCTCTGATGCAAACAACTGATGAGTTATCTATTTAATTTGTTGAACAAAACGACTTACGTATTTTAAGCATGCTAACCTTTAGCCCGGTAAGCAAATTAAAAAAAAAACGCAATATGTAGGCTACACGAGAACGGAGACGTTGAGTTACCAAAACAAATGCGTTAAACAAATTCGTACACGTTATTTATCAATTTAACTCTAGAATTAAAGGATATACAACGAGAAACAACGTTTGACAACCTTTAAAGAGTTTTAATAACTATCTCAAAAATTGTCGCTCTGATGCAAACAACTGATGAGTTATCTACTTTAATTTGTTGAACAAAACGACTTACGTATTTTAAGCATGCTAACCTTTAGCCCGGTAAGCAAATTAAAAAAAAAAAACGCAATATGTAGGCTACACGAGAACGGAGACGTCGAGTAACCAAAACAAATGCGTTAAACAAATTCGTACACGTTATTTATCAATTTAACTCTAGAATTAAAGAATATACAACGAGAAACAACGTTTGACAACCTTTAAACAGTTTTAATAACTATCTCAAAAATTGTCGCTCTGATGCAAACAACTGCTGAGTTATCTACTCAAATTTGTTGAACAAAACGACTTACGTATTTTAAACATGCTAACCTTTAGCCCGGTAAGCAAATTAAAAAAAAAAAACGCAATATGTAGGCTACACGAGAACGGAGACGTCGAGTAACCAAAACAAATGCGTTAAACAAATTCGTACACGTTATTTATCAATTTAACTCTAGAATTAAAGGATATACAACGAGAAACAACGTTTGACAACCTTTAAACAGTTTTAATAACTATCTCAAAAATCGTCGCTCTGATGCAAACAACTGATGAGTTATCTACTTAAATTTGTTGAACAAAACGACTTACGTATTTTAAACATGCTAACCTTTAGCCCGGTAAGCCAATTAAAAAAAAAAAACCCAATATGTAGGCTACACGAGAACGGAGACGTCGAGTAACCAAAACAAATGCGTTAAACAAATTCTTACACGTTATTTATCAATTTAACTCTAGAATTAAAGGATATACAACGAGAAACAACGTTTGACAACCTTTAAACAGTTTTAATAACTATCTCAAAAATTGTCGCTCTGATGGAAACAACTGCTGAGTTATCTACTCAAATTTGTTGAACAAAACGACTTACGTATTTTAAGCATGCTAACCTTTAGCCCGGTAAGCAAATTAAAAAAAAAACGCAATATGTAGGCTACACGAGAACGGAGACGTCGAGTAACCAAAACAAATGCGTTAAACAAATTCGTACACGTTATTTATAATTTAACTCTAGAATTAAAGGATATACAACGAGAAACAACGTTTGACAACCTTTAAACAGTTTTAATAACTATCTAAAAATTGTCGCTCTGATGCAAACAACTGCTGAGTTATCTACTCAAATTAGTTGAACAAAACGACTTACGTATTTTAAGCATGCTAACCTTTAGCCCGGTAAGCAAATTAAAAAAAAAACACAATGTGTAGGCTACACGAGAACGGAGACGTCGAGTAACCAAAACAAATGCGTTAAACAAATTCGTACACGTTATTTATCAATTTAACTCTAGAATTAAAGGATATACAACGAGAAACAACGTTTGACAACATTTAAACAGTTTTAATAACTATCTCAAAAATTGTCGCTCTGATGCAAACAACTGATGAGTTATCTACTTAAATTTGTTGAACAAAACGACTTACGTATTTTAAGCATGCTAACCTTTAGCCCGGTAAGCAAATTAAAAAAAAAAACGCAATATGTAGGCTACACGAGAACGGAGACGTCGAGTAACCAAAACAAATGCGTTAAACAAATTCGTACACGTTATTTATCAATTTAACTCTAGAATTAAAGGATATACAACGAGAAACAACGTTTGACAACCTTTAAACAGTTTTAATAACTATCTCAAAAATTATCGCTCTGATGCAAACAACTGATGAGTTATCTACTTAAATTTGTTGAACAAAACGACTTACGTATTTTAAGATTGCTAACCTTTAGCCCGGTAAGCAAATTAAAAAAAAACGCAATATGTAGGCTACACGAGAACGGAGACGTCGAGTAACCAAAGCAAATGCGTTAAACAAATTCATACACGTTATTTATCAATTTAACATTAGAATTAAAGGATATACAACGAGAAACAACGTTTGACAACCTTTAAACAGTTTTAATAACTATCTCAAAAATTGTCGCTCTGATGCAAACAACTGCTGAGTTATCTACTCAAATTTGTTGAACAAAACGACTTACGTATTTTAAGCATGCTAACCTTTAGCCCGGTAAGCAAATTAAAAAAAAACGCAATATGTAGGCTACACGAGAACGGAGACGTCGAGTAACCAAAACAAATGCGTTAAACAAATTCGTACACGTTATTTATCAATTTAACTCTAGAATTAAAGGATATACAACGAGAAACAACGTTTGACAACCTTTAAACAGTTTTAATAACTATCTCAAAAATTGTCGCTCTGATGCAAACAACTGATGAGTTATCTACTTAAATTTGTTGAACAAACCGACTTACGTATTTTAAGCATGCTAACCTTTAGCCCGGTAAGCAAATTAAAAAAAAAACGCAATATGTAGGCTACACGAGAACGGAGACGTCGAGTAACCAAAACAAATGCGTTAAACAAATTCGTACACGTTATTTATCAATTTAACTCTAGAATTAAAGGATATACAACGAGAAACAACGTTTGACAACCTTTAAACAGTTTTAATAACTATCTCAAAAATCGTCGCTCTGATGCAAACAACTGATGAGTTATCTACTTAAATTTGTTGAACAAAACGACTTACGTATTTTAAATATGCTAACCTTTAGCCCGGTAAGCAAATTAAAAAAAAAACGCAATATGTAGGCTACACGGGAACGGAGAGGTCGAGTAACCAAAACAAATGCGTTAAACAAATTCGTACACGTTATTTATCAATTTAACTCTAGAATTAAAGGATATACAACGAGAAACAACGTTTGACAACCTTTAAACAGTTTTAATAACTATCTCAAAAATTGTCGCTCTGATGCAAAAATCTGCTGAGTTATCTACTCAAATTTGTTGAACAAAACGACTTACGTATTTTAAGCATGCTAACCTTTAGCCCGGTAAGCAAATTAAAAAAAAACGCAATATGTAGGCTACACGAGAACGGAGACGTCGAGTAACCAAAACAAATGCGTTAAACAAATTCGTACACGTTATTTATCAATTTAACTCTAGAATTAAAGGATATACAACGAGAAACAACGTTTGACAACCTTTAAACAGTTTTAATAACTATCTCAAAAATTGTCGCTCTGATGCAAACAACTGATGAGTTATCTACTTAAATTTGTTGAACAAAACGACTTACGTGTTTTAAGCATGCTAACCTTTAGCCCGGTAAACAAATTAAAAAAAAAAACGCAATATGTAGGCTGCACGAGAACGGAGACGTCGAGTAACCAAAACAAATGCGTTAAACAAATTCGTACACGTTATTTATCAATTTAACTCTAGAATTAAAGGATATACAACGAGAAGCAACGTTTGACAACCTTTAAATAGTTTTAATAACTATCTCAAAAATTGTCGCTCTGATGCAAACAACTGCTGAGTTATCTACTCAAATTTGTTGAACAAAACGACTTACGTATTTTAAGCATGCTAACCTTTAGCCCGGTAAGCAAATTAAAAAAAAAACGCAATATGTAGGCTACACGAGAACGGAGACGTCGTGTAACCAAAACAAATGCGTTAAACAAATTCGTACACGTTATTTATCAATTTAACTCTAGAATTAAAGGATATACAACGAGAAGCAACGTTTGACAACCTTTAAATAGTTTTAATAACTATCTCAAAAATTGTCGCTCTGATGCAAACAACTGCTGAGTTATCTACTTAAATTTGTTGAACAAACCGACTTACGTATTTTAAGCATGCTAACCTTTAGCCCGGTAAGCAAATTAAAAAAAAAACGCAATATGTAGGCTGCACGAGAACGGAGACGTCGAGTAACCAAAACAAATGCGTTAAACAAATTCGTACACGTTATTTATCAATTTAACTCTAGAATTAAAGGATATACAACGAGAAACAACGTTTGACAACCTTTAAATAGTTTTAATAATTATCTCAAAAATTGTCGCTCTGATGGAAACAACTGCTGAGTTATCTACTCAAATTTGTTGAACAAAACGACTTACGTATTTTAAGCATGCTAACCTTTAGCCCGGTAAGCAAATTAAAAAAAAAACGCAATATGTAGGCTACACGAGAACGGAGACGTCGTGTAACCAAAACAAATGCGTTAAACAAATTCGTACACGTTATTTATCAATTTAACTCTAGAATTAAAGGATATACAACGAGAAGCAACGCTTGACAACCTTTAAATAGTTTTAATAACTATCTCAAAAATTGTCGCTCTGATGCAAACAACTGCTGAGTTATCTACTCAAATTTGTTGAACAAAACGACTTACGTATTTTAAGCATGCTAACCTTTAGCCCGGTAAGCAAATTAAAAAAAAAACGCAATATGTAGGCTACACGAGAACGGAGACGTCGAGTAACCAAAACAAATGCGTTAAACAAATTCGTACACGTTATTTATCAATTTAACTCTAGAATTAAAGGATATACAACGAGAAACAACGTTTGACAACCTTTAAACAGTTTTAATAACTATCTCAAAAATTGTCGCTCTGATGCAAACAACTGATGAGTTATCTACTTAAATTTGTTGAACAAACCGACTTACGTATTTTAAGCATGCTAACCTTTAGCCCGGTAAGCAAATTAAAAAAAAAACGCAATATGTAGGCTACACGAGAACGGAGACGTCGAGTAACCAAAACAAATGCGTTAAACAAATTCGTACACGTTATTTATCAATTTAACTCTAGAATTAAAGGATATACAACGAGAAACAACGTTTGACAACCTTTAAACAGTTTTAATAACTATCTCAAAAATCGTCGCTCTGATGCAAACAACTGATGAGTTATCTACTTAAATTTGTTGAACAAAACGACTTACGTATTTTAAATATGCTAACCTTTAGCCCGGTAAGCAAATTAAAAAAAAAACGCAATATGTAGGCTACACGGGAACGGAGACGTCGAGTAACCAAAACAAATGCGTTAAACAATTTCGTACACGTTATTATCTACTTAAATTTGTGAAAAAAACGACTTACGTATTTTAAGCATGCTAACCTTTAGCCCGGTAAGCAAATTAAAAAAAAAACGCAATATGTAGGCTACACGAGAACGGAGACGTCGAGTAACCAAAACAAATGCGTTAAACAAATTCGTACACGTTATTTATCAATTTAACTCTAGAATTAAAGGATATACAACGAGAAACAACGTTTGATAACCTTTAAACAGTTTTAATAACTATCTCAAAAATTGTCGCTCTGATGCAAACAACTGATGAGTTATCTATTTAATTTGTTGAACAAAACGACTTACGTATTTTAAGCATGCTAACCTTTAGCCCGGTAAGCAAATTAAAAAAAAACGCAATATGTAGGCTACACGAGAACGGAGACGTCGAGTAACCAAAACAAATGCGTTAAACAAATTCGTACACGTTATTTATCAATTTAACTCTAGAATTAAAGGATATACAACGAGAAACAACGTTTGACAACCTTTAAACAGTTTTAATAACTATCTAAAAAATTGTCGCTCTGATGCAAACAACTGATGAGTTATCTACTTAAATTTGTTGAACAAAACGACTTACGTATTTTAAGCATGCTAACCTTTAGCCCGGTAAGCAAATTAAAAAAAAAACGTAATATGTAGGCTACACGAGAACGGAGACGTCGAGTAACCAAAACAAATGCGTTAAACAAATTCGTACACGTTATTTATCAATTTAATTCTAGAATTAAAGAATATACAACGAGAAACAACGTTTGACAACCTTTAAACTGTTTTAATAACTATCTCAAAAATTGTCGCTCTGATGCAAACAACTGCTGAGTTATCTACTCAAATTTGTTGAACAAAACGACTTACGTATTTTAAACATGCTAACCTTTAGCCCGGTAAGCAAATTAAAAAAAAACGCAATATGTAGGCTACACGAGAACGGAGACGTCGAGTAACCAAAACAAATGCGTTAAACAAATTCGTACACGTTATTTATCAATTTAACTCTAGAATTAAAGGATATACAACGAGAAACAACGTTTGACAACCTTTAAACAGTTTTAATAACTATCTCAAAAATCGTCGCTCTGATGCAAACAACTGATGAGTTATCTACTTAAATTTGTTGAACAAAACGACTTACGTATTTTAAACATGCTAACCTTTAGCCCGGTAATCAAATTAATAAAAAAAAACGCAATATGTAGGCTACACGAGAACGGAGACGTCGAGTAACCAAAACAAATGCGTTAAACAAATTCGTACACGTTATTTATCAATTTAACTCTAGAATTAAAGGATATACAACGAGAAAAAACGTTTGACAACCTTTAAACAGTTTTAATAACTATCTCAAAAATTGTCGCTCTGATGCAAACAACTGATGAGTTATCTACTTAAATTTGTTGAACAAAACGCATTACGTATTTTAAGCATGCTACCCTTTAGCCTGGTAAGCAAATTAAAAAAAAACGCAATATGTAGGCTACACGAGAACGGAGACGTCGAGTAACCAAAACAAATGCGATAAACAAATTCGTACACGTTATTTATCAATTTAACATTAGAATTAAAGGATATACAACGAGAAACAACGTTTGACAACCTTTAAACAGTTTTAATAAC
Source organism: Eurosta solidaginis (assembly GCF_040869045.1). Taxonomy (NCBI): domain Eukaryota; kingdom Metazoa; phylum Arthropoda; class Insecta; order Diptera; family Tephritidae; genus Eurosta; species Eurosta solidaginis. The sequence goes on from NW_027136897.1 coordinate 711,905, forward strand.
TATCTCAAAAATTGTCGCTCTGATGCAAAAATCTGCTGAGTTATATACTCAAATTTGTTGAACAAAACGACTTACGTATTTTAAGCATGCTAACCTTTAGCCCGGTAAGCAAATTAAAAAAAAACGCAATATGTAGGCTACACGAGAACGGAGACGTCGAGTAACCAAAACAAATGCGTTAAACAAATTCGTACACGTTATTTATCAATTTAACTCTAGAATTAAAGGATATACAACGAGAAACAACGTTTGACAACCTTTAAACAGTTTTAATAACTATCTCAAAAATTGTCGCTCTGATGCAAACAACTGATGAGTTATCTACTTAAATTTGTTGAACAAAACGACTTACGTATTTTAAGCATGCTAACCTTTAGCCCGGTAAGCAAATTAAAAAAAAAATCGCAATATGTAGGCTACACGAGAACGGAGACGTCGAGTAACCAAAACAAATGCGTTAAACAAATTCGTACACGTTATTTATCAATTTAACTCTAGAATTAAAGGATATACAACGAGAAACAACGTTAGACAACCTTTAAACAGTTTTAATAACTATCTCAAAAATTGTCGCTCTGATGCAAACAACTGATGAGTTATCTACTTAAATTTGTTGAACAAAACGAATTACGTATTTTAAGCATGCTAACCTTTAGCCCGGTAAGCAAATTAAAAAAAAAACGTAATATGTAGGCTACACGAGAACGGAGACGTAGAGTAACCAAAACAAATGCGTTAAACAAATTCGTACACGTTATTTATCAATTTAACTCTAGAATTAAAGAATATACAACGAGAAACAACGTTTGACAACCTTTAAACAGTTTTAATAACTATCTCAAAAATTGTCGCTCTGATGCAAACAACTGCTAAGTTATCTACTCAAATTTGTTGAACAAAACGACTTACGTATTTTAAACATGCTAACCTTTAGCCCGGTAAGCAAATTAAAAAAAAAACGCAATATGTAGGCTACACGAGAACGGAGACGTCGAGTAACCAAAACAAATGCGTTAAACAAATTCGTACACGTTATTTATAAATTTAACTCTAGAATTAAAGGATATACAACGAGAAACAACGTTTGACAACCTTTAAACAGTTTTAATAACTATCTCAAAAATCGTCGCTCTGATGCAAACAACTGATGAGTTATCTACTTAATTTGTTGAACAAAACGACTTACGTATTTTAAACATGCTAACCTTTAGCCCGGTAAGCAAATTAAAAAAAAAAAAAAACGCAATATGTAGGCTACACGAGAACGGAGACGTCGAGTAACCAAAACAAATGCGTTAAACAAATTCGTACACGTTATTTATCAATTTAACTCTAGAATTAAAGGATATACAACGAGAAACAACGTTTGACAACCTTTAAACAGTTTTAATAACTATCTCAAAAATTGTTGCTCTGATGCAAACAACTGATGAGTTATCTACTTAAATTTGTTGAACAAAACGACTTACGTATTTTAAGCATGCTAACCTTTAGCTCGGTAAGCAAATTAAAAAAAACGCAATATGTAGGCTACACGAGAACGGAGACGTCGAGTAACCAAAACAAATGCGTTAAACAAATTCGTACACGTTATTTATCAATTTAACATTAGAATTAAAGGATATACAACGAGAAACAACGTTTGACAACCTTTAAACAGTTTTAATAACTATCTCAAAAATTGTCGCTCTGATGCAAAAATCTGCTGAGTTATCTACTCAAATTTGTTGAACAAAACGACTTACGTATTTTAAGCATGCTAACCTTTAGCCCGGTAAGCAAATTAAAAAAAAACGCAATATGTAGGCTACACGAGAACGGAGACGTCGAGTAACCAAAACAAATGCGTTAAACAAATTCGTACACGTTATTTATCAATTTAACTCTAGAATTAAAGGATATACAACGAGAAACAACGTTTGACAACCTTTAAACAGTTTTAATAACTATCTCAAAAATTGTCGCTCTGATGCAAACAACTGATGAGTTATCTACTTAAATTTGTTGAACAAAACGACTTACGTATTTTAAGCATGCTAACCTTTAGCCCGGTAAGCAAATTAAAAAAAAAACGCAATATGTAGGCTACACAAGAACGGAGACATCGGGTAACCAAAACAAATGCGTTAAACAAATTCGTACACGTTATTTATCAATTTAACTCTAGAATTAAAGGATATACAACGTGAAACAACGTTTGACAACCTTTAAATAGTTTTAATAACTATCTCAAAAATTGTCGCTCTGAGGGAAACAACTGCTGAGTTATCTACTCAAATTTGTTGAACAAAACGACTTACGTATTTTAAGCATGCTAACCTTTAGCCCGGTAAGCAAATTAAAAAAAAAACGCAATATGTAGGCTACACGAGAACGGAGACGTCGTGTAACCAAAACAAATGCGTTAAACAAACTCGTACACGTTATTTATCAATTTAACTCTAGAATTAAAGGATATACAACGAGAAACAACGTTTGACAACCTTTAAATAGTTTTAATAACTATCTCAAAAATTGTCGCTCTGATGCAAACAACTGCTGAGTTATCTACTCAAATTTGTTGAACAAAACGACTTACGTATTTTAAGCATGCTAACCTTTAGCCCGGTAAGCAAATTTAAAAAAAACGCAATATGTAGGCTACACGAGAACGGAGACGTCGAGAAACCAAAACAAATGCGTTAAACAAATTCGTACACGTTATTTATCAATTTAACTCTAGAATTAAAGAATATACAACGAGAAACAACGTTTGACAACCTTTAAACAGTTTTAATAACTATCTAAAAAATTGTCGCTCTGATGCAAACAACTGCTGAGTTATCTACTCAAATTTGTTGAACAAAACGACTTACGTATTTTAAACATGCTAACCTTTAGCCCGGTAAGCAAATTAAAAAAAAAACGCAATATGTAGGCTACAGGAGAACGGAGACGTCGAGTAACCAAAACAAATGCGTTAAACAAATTCGTACACGTTATTTATCAATTTAACATTAGAATTAAAGGATATACAACGAGAAACAACGTTTGTCAACCTTTAAACAGTTTTAATAACTATCTCAAAAATTGTCGCTCTGCTGCAAACAACTGCTGAGCTATCTACTCAAATTTGTTGAACAAAACGACTTACGTATTTTAAACATGCTAACATTTATCCCGGTAAGCAAATTAAAAAAAAACGCAATATGTAGGCTACGCGAGAACGGAGACGTCGAGTAACCAAAACAAATGCGTTAAACAAATTCGTACACGTTATTTATCAATTTAACTCTAGAATTAAAGAATATACAACGAGAAACAACGTTTGACAACCTTTAAACAGTTTTAATAACTATCTAAAAAATTGTCGCTCTGATGCCAACAACTGCTGAGTTATCTACTCAAATTTGTTGAACAAAACGACTTACGTATTTTAAACATGCTAACCTTTAGCCCGGTAAGCAAATTAAAAAAAAAACGCAATATGTAGGCTACAGGAGAACGGAGACGTCGAGTAACCAAAACAAATGCGTTAAACAAATTCGTACACGTTATTTATCAATTTAACATTAGAATTAAAGGATATACAACGAGAAACAACGTTTGACAACCTTTAAACAGTTTTAATAACTATCTCAAAAATTGTCGCTCTGATGCAAACAACTGCTGAGTTATCTACTCAAATTTGTTGAACAAAACGACTTACGTATTTTAAGCATGCTAACCTTTAGCCCGGTAAGCAAATTAAAAAAAAACGCAATATGTAGGCTACACGAGAACGGAGACGTCGAGTAACCAAAACAAATGCGTTAAACAAATTCGTACACGTTATTTATCAATTTAACTCTAGAATTAAAGGAGAAACAACGTTTGACAACCTTTAAATAGTTTTAATAACTATCTCAAAAATTGTCGCTCTGATGCAAACAACTGCTGAGTTATCTACTCAAATTTGTTGAACAAAACGACTTACGTATTTTAAGCATGCTAACCTTTAGCCCGGTAAGCAAATTTAAAAAAAAACGCAATATGTAGGCTACACGAGAACGGAGACGTCGAGTAACCAAAACAAATGCGTTAAACAAATTCGTACACGTTATTTATCAATTTAACTCTAGAGTTAAAGGATATACAACGAGAAACAACGTTTGACAACCTTTAAACAGTTTTAATAACTATCTAAAAAATTGTCGCTCTGATGCAAACAACTGATGAGTTATCTACTTAAATTTGTTGAACAAAACGACTTACGTATTTTAAGCATGCTAACCTTTAGCCCGGTAAGCAAATTAAAAAAAAAACGCAATATGTAGGCTACACGAGAACGGAGACGTCGAGTAACCAAAACAAATGCGTTAAACAAATTCGTACACGTTATTTATCAACTTAAATCTAGAATTAAAGGATATACAACGAGAAACAACGTTTGACAACCTTTAAACAGTTTTAATAACTATCTCAAAAATTGTCGCTCTGATGCAAACAACTGATGAGTTATCTATTTAATTTGTTGAACAAAACGACTTACGTATTTTAAGCATGCTAACCTTTAGCCCGGTAAGCAAATTAAAAAAAAAACGCAATATGTAGGCTACACGAGAACGGAGACGTCGAGTAACCAAAACAAATGCGTTAAACAAATTCGTACACGTTATTTATCAATTTAACTCTAGAATTAAAGGATATATAACGAGAAACAACGTTTGACAACCTTTAAACAGTTTTAATAACTATCTCAAAAATTGTCGCTCTGATGCAAACAACTGATGAGTTATCTACTTAAATTTGTTGAACAAAACGACTTACGTATTTTAAGCATGCTAACCTTTAGCCCGGTAAGCAAATTAAAAAAAAAAACGCAATATGTAGGCTACACGAGAACGGAGACGTCGAGTAACCAAAACAAATGCGTTAAACAAATTCGTACACGTTATTTATCAATTTAACTCTAGAATTAAAGAATATACAACGAGAAACAACGTTTGACAACCTTTAAACAGTTTTAATAACTATCTCAAAAATTGTCGCTCTGATGCAAACAACTGCTGAGTTATCTACTCAAATTTGTTGAACAAAACGACTTACGTATTTTAAACATGCTAACCTTTAGCCCGGTAAGCAAATTAAAAAAAACGCAATATGTAGGCTACACGAGAACGGAGACGTCGAGTAACCAAAACAAATGCGTTAAACAAATTCGTACACGTTATTTATCAATTTAACTCTAGAATTAAAGGATATACAACGAGAAAAAACGTTTGACAGCCTTTAAACAGTTTTAATAACTATCTCAAAAATCGTCGCTCTGATGCAAACAACTGATGAGTTATCTACTTAAATTTGTTGAACAAAACGACTTGCGTATTTTAAACATGCTAACCTTTAGCCGGGTAAGCAAATTAAAAAAAAAAAACGCAATATGTAGGCTACACGAGAACGGAGACGTCGAGTAACCAAAACAAATGCGTTAAACAAATTCGTACACGTTATTTATCAATTTAACTCTAGAATTAAAGGTTATACAACGAGAAACAACGTTTGACAACCTTTAAACAGTTTTAATAACTATCTAAAAAATTGTCGCTCTGATGCAAACAACTGATGAGTTATCTACTTAAATTTGTTGAACAAAACGACTTACGTATTTTAAGCATGCTAACCTTTAGCCCGGTAAGCAAATTAAAAAAAAACGCAATATGTAGGCTACACGAGAACGGAGACGTCGAGTAACCAAAACAAATGCGTTAAACAAATTCGTACACGTTATTTATCAATTTAACTCTAGAATTAAAGGAGAAACAACGTTTGACAACCTTTAAATAGTTTTAATAACTATCTCAAAAATTGTCGCTCTGATGCAAACAACTGCTGAGTTATCTACTCAAATTTGTTGAACAAAACGACTTACGTATTTTAAGCATGCTAACCTTTAGCCCGGTAAGCAAATTTAAAAAAAAACGCAATATGTAGGCTACACGAGAACGGAGACGTCGAGTAACCAAAACAAATTCGTTAAACAAATTCGTACACGTTATTTATCAATTTAACTCTAGAGTTAAAGGATATACAACGAGAAACAACGTTTGACAACCTTTAAACAGTTTTAATAACTATCTAAAAAATTGTCGCTCTGATGCAAACAACTGATGAGTTATCTACTTAAATTTGTTGAACAAAACGACTTACGTATTTTAAGCATGCTAACCTTTAGCCCGGTAAGCAAATTAAAAAAAAAACGCAATATGTAGGCTACACGAGAACGGAGACGTCGAGTAACCAAAACAAATGCGTTAAACAAATTCGTACACGTTATTTATCAATTTAACTCTAGAATTAAAGGATATACAACGAGAAACAACGTTTGACAACCTTTAAACAGTTTTAATAACTATCTCAAAAATTGTCGCTCTGATGCAAACAACTGATGAGTTATCTATTTAATTTGTTGAACAAAACGACTTACGTATTTTAAGCATGCTAACCTTTAGCCCGGTAAGCAAATTAAAAAAAAAACGCAATATGTAGGCTACACGAGAACGGAGACGTCGAGTAACCAAAACAAATGCGTTAAACAAATTCGTACACGTTATTTATCAATTTAACTCTAGAATTAAAGGATATATAACGAGAAACAACGTTTGACAACCTTTAAACAGTTTTAATAACTATCTCAAAAATTGTCGCTCTGATGCAAACAACTGATGAGTTATCTACTTAAATTTGTTGAACAAAACGACTTACGTATTTTAAGCATGCTAACCTTTAGCCCGGTAAGCAAATTAAAAAAAAAAACGCAATATGTAGGCTACACGAGAACGGAGACGTCGAGTAACCAAAACAAATGCGTTAAACAAATTCGTACACGTTATTTATCAATTTAACTCTAGAATTAAAGAATATACAACGAGAAACAACGTTTGACAACCTTTAAACAGTTTTAATAACTATCTCAAAAATTGTCGCTCTGATGCAAACAACTGCTGAGTTATCTACTCAAATTTGTTGAACAAAACGACTTACGTATTTTAAACATGCTAACCTTTAGCCCGGTAAGCAAATTAAAAAAAACGCAATATGTAGGCTACACGAGAACGGAGACGTCGAGTAACCAAAACAAATGCGTTAAACAAATTCGTACACGTTATTTATCAATTTAACTCTAGAATTAAAGGATATACAACGAGAAAAAACGTTTGACAGCCTTTAAACAGTTTTAATAACTATCTCAAAAATCGTCGCTCTGATGCAAACAACTGATGAGTTATCTACTTAAATTTGTTGAACAAAACGACTTGCGTATTTTAAACATGCTAACCTTTAGCCGGGTAAGCAAATTAAAAAAAAAAAACGCAATATGTAGGCTACACGAGAACGGAGACGTCGAGTAACCAAAACAAATGCGTTAAACAAATTCGTACACGTTATTTATCAATTTAACTCTAGAATTAAAGGTTATACAACGAGAAACAACGTTTGACAACCTTTAAACAGTTTTAATAACTATCTCAAAAATTGTCGCTCTGATGCAAACAACTGATAAGTTATCTACTTAAATTTGTTGAACAAAACGACTTACGTATTTTAAGCATGCTAACCTTTAGCCCGGTAAGCAAATTAAAAAAAAAACGCAATATGTAGGCTACACGAGAACGGAGACGTCGAGTAACCAAAACAAATGCGTTAAACAAATTCGTACACGTTATTTATCAATTTAACTCTAGAGTTAAAGGATATACAACGAGAAACAACGTTTGACAACCTTTAAACAGTTTTAATAACTATCTCAAAAATTGTCGCTCTGATGCAAACAACTGATGAGTTATCTACTTAAATTTGTTGAACAAAACGACTTACGTATTTTAAACATGCTAACCTTTAGCCCGGTAAGCAAATTAAAAAAAAAACGCAATATGTAGGCTACACGAGAACGGAGACGTCGAGTAACCACAACAAATGCGTTAAACAAATTCGTACACGTTATTTATCAATTTAACATTAAAATTAAAGGATATACAACGAGAAACAACGTTTGACAACCTTTAAACAGTTTTAATAACTATCTCAAAAATTGTCGCTCTGATGCAAACAACTGCTGAGTTATCTACTCAAATTTTTTGAACAAAACGACTTACGTATTTTAAGCATGCTAACCTTTAGCCCGGTAAGCAAATTAAAAAAAAACGCAATATGTAGGCTACACGAGAACGGAGACGTCGAGTAACCAAAGCAAATGCGTTAAACAAATTCGTACACGTTATTTATCAATTTAACTCTAGAATTAAAGGATATACAACGAGAAACAACGTTTGACAACCTTTAAACAGTTTTAGTAACTATCTCAAAAATTGTCGCTCTGATGCAAACAACTGATAAGTTATCTACTTAAATTTGTTGAACAAAACGACTTACGTATTTTAAGCATGCTAACCTTTAGCCCGGTAAGCAAATTAAAAAAAAAACGCAATATGTAGGCTACACGAGAACGGAGACGTCGAGTAACCAAAACAAATGCGTTAAACAAATTTGTACACGTTATTTATCAATTTAACTCTAGAATTAAAGGATATACAACGAGAAACAACGTTTGACAACCTTTAAATAGTTTTAATAACTATCTCAAAAATTGTCGCTCTGATGGAAACAACTGCTGAGTTATCTACTCAAATTTGTTGAACAAAACGACTTACGTATTTTAAGCATGCTAACACCTTTAGCCCGGTAAGCAAAATTAAAAAAAAAACGCAATATGTAGGCTACACGAGAACGGAGACGTCGAGTAACCAAAACAAATGCGTTAAACAAATTCGTACACGTTATTTATCAATTTAACTCTAGAATTAAAGGATATACAACGAGAAACAACGTTTGACAACCTTTAAATAGTTTTAATAACTATCTCAAAAATTGTCGCTCTGATGCAAACAACTGCTGAGTTATCTACTCAAATTTGTTGAACAAAACGACTTACGTATTTTAAGCATGCTAACCTTTAGCCCGGTAAGCAAATTAAAAAAAAAAACGCAATATGTAGGCTACACGAGAACGGAGACGTCGAGTAACCAAAACAAATGCGTTAAACAAATTCGTACACGTTATTTATCAATTTAACTCTAGAATTAAAGAATATACAACGAGAAACAACGTTTGACAACCTTTAAACAGTTTTAATAACTATCTCAAAAATTGTCGCTCTGATGCAAACAACTGCTGAGTTATCTACTCAAATTTGTTGAACAAAACGACTTACGTATTTTAAACATGCTAACCTTTAGCCCGGTAAGCAAATTAAAAAAAACGCAATATGTAGGCTACACGAGAACGGAGACGTCGAGTAACCAAAACAAATGCGTTAAACAAATTCGTACACGTTATTTATCAATTTAACTCTAGAATTAAAGGTTATACAACGAGAAACAACGTTTGACAACCTTTAAACAGTTTTAATAACTATCTCAAAAATTGTCGCTCTGATGCAAACAACTGATAAGTTATCTACTTAAATTTGTTGAACAAAACGACTTACGTATTTTAAGCATGCTAACCTTTAGCCCGGTAAGCAAATTTAAAAAAAAACGCAATATGTAGGCTACACGAGAACGGAGACGTCGAGTAACCAAAACAAATGCGTTAAACAAATTCGTACACGTTATTTATCAATTTAACTCTAGAGTTAAAGGATATACAACGAGAAACAACGTTTGACAACCTTTAAACAGTTTTAATAACTATCTAAAAAATTGTCGCTCTGATGCAAACAACTGATGAGTTATCTACTTAAATTTGTTGAACAAAACGACTTACGTATTTTAAGCATGCTAACCTTTAGCCCGGTAAGCAAATTAAAAAAAAAACGCAATATGTAGGCTACACGAGAACGGAGACGTCGAGTAACCAAAACAAATGCGTTAAACAAATTCGTACACGTTATTTATCAATTTAACTCTAGAATTAAAGGATATACAACGAGAAACAACGTTTGACAACCTTTAAACAGTTTTAATAACTATCTCAAAAATTGTCGCTCTGATGCAAACAACTGATGAGTTATCTATTTAATTTGTTGAACAAAACGACTTACGTATTTTAAGCATGCTAACCTTTAGCCCGGTAAGCAAATTAAAAAAAAAACGCAATATGTAGGCTACACGAGAACGGAGACGTCGAGTAACCAAAACAAATGCGTTAAACAAATTCGTACACGTTATTTATCAATTTAACTCTAGAATTAAAGGATATATAACGAGAAACAACGTTTGACAACCTTTAAACAGTTTTAATAACTATCTCAAAAATTGTCGCTCTGATGCAAACAACTGATGAGTTATCTACTTAAATTTGTTGAACAAAACGACTTACGTATTTTAAGCATGCTAACCTTTAGCCCGGTAAGCAAATTAAAAAAAAAAACGCAATATGTAGGCTACACGAGAACGGAGACGTCGAGTAACCAAAACAAATGCGTTAAACAAATTCGTACACGTTATTTATCAATTTAACTCTAGAATTAAAGAATATACAACGAGAAACAACGTTTGACAACCTTTAAACAGTTTTAATAACTATCTCAAAAATTGTCGCTCTGATGCAAACAACTGCTGAGTTATCTACTCAAATTTGTTGAACAAAACGACTTACGTATTTTAAACATGCTAACCTTTAGCCCGGTAAGCAAATTAAAAAAAACGCAATATGTAGGCTACACGAGAACGGAGACGTCGAGTAACCAAAACAAATGCGTTAAACAAATTCGTACACGTTATTTATCAATTTAACTCTAGAATTAAAGGATATACAACGAGAAAAAACGTTTGACAGCCTTTAAACAGTTTTAATAACTATCTCAAAAATCGTCGCTCTGATGCAAACAACTGATGAGTTATCTACTTAAATTTGTTGAACAAAACGACTTGCGTATTTTAAACATGCTAACCTTTAGCCGGGTAAGCAAATTAAAAAAAAAAAACGCAATATGTAGGCTACACGAGAACGGAGACGTCGAGTAACCAAAACAAATGCGTTAAACAAATTCGTACACGTTATTTATCAATTTAACTCTAGAATTAAAGGTTATACAACGAGAAACAACGTTTGACAACCTTTAAACAGTTTTAATAACTATCTCAAAAATTGTCGCTCTGATGCAAACAACTGATAAGTTATCTACTTAAATTTGTTGAACAAAACGACTTACGTATTTTAAGCATGCTAACCTTTAGCCCGGTAAGCAAATTAAAAAAAAAACGCAATATGTAGGCTACACGAGAACGGAGACGTCGAGTAACCAAAACAAATGCGTTAAACAAATTCGTACACGTTATTTATCAATTTAACTCTAGAGTTAAAGGATATACAACGAGAAACAACGTTTGACAACCTTTAAACAGTTTTAATAACTATCTCAAAAATTGTCGCTCTGATGCAAACAACTGATGAGTTATCTACTTAAATTTGTTGAACAAAACGACTTACGTATTTTAAACATGCTAACCTTTAGCCCGGTAAGCAAATTAAAAAAAAAACGCAATATGTAGGCTACACGAGAACGGAGACGTCGAGTAACCAAAACAAATGCGTTAAACAAATTCGTACACGTTATTTATCAATTTAACATTAAAATTAAAGGATATACAACGAGAAACAACGTTTGACAACCTTTAAACAGTTTTAATAACTATCTCAAAAATTGTCGCTCTGATGCAAACAACTGCTGAGTTATCTACTCAAATTTTTTGAACAAAACGACTTACGTATTTTAAGCATGCTAACCTTTAGCCCGGTAAGCAAATTAAAAAAAAACGCAATATGTAGGCTACACGAGAACGGAGACGTCGAGTAACCAAAGCAAATGCGTTAAACAAATTCGTACACGTTATTTATCAATTTAACTCTAGAATTAAAGGATATACAACGAGAAACAACGTTTGACAACCTTTAAACAGTTTTAGTAACTATCTCAAAAATTGTCGCTCTGATGCAAACAACTGATAAGTTATCTACTTAAATTTGTTGAACAAAACGACTTACGTATTTTAAGCATGCTAACCTTTAGCCCGGTAAGCAAATTAAAAAAAAAACGCAATATGTAGGCTACACGAGAACGGAGACGTCGAGTAACCAAAACAAATGCGTTAAACAAATTTGTACACGTTATTTATCAATTTAACTCTAGAATTAAAGGATATACAACGAGAAACAACGTTTGACAACCTTTAAATAGTTTTAATAACTATCTCAAAAATTGTCGCTCTGATGGAAACAACTGCTGAGTTATCTACTCAAATTTGTTGAACAAAACGACTTACGTATTTTAAGCATGCTAACACCTTTAGCCCGGTAAGCAAAATTAAAAAAAAAACGCAATATGTAGGCTACACGAGAACGGAGACGTCGAGTAACCAAAACAAATGCGTTAAACAAATTCGTACACGTTATTTATCAATTTAACTCTAGAATTAAAGGATATACAACGAGAAACAACGTTTGACAACCTTTAAATAGTTTTAATAACTATCTCAAAAATTGTCGCTCTGATGCAAACAACTGCTGAGTTATCTACTCAAATTTGTTGAACAAAACGACTTACGTATTTTAAGCATGCTAACCTTTAGCCCGGTAAGCAAATTAAAAAAAAAAACGCAATATGTAGGCTACACGAGAACGGAGACGTCGAGTAACCAAAACAAATGCGTTAAACAAATTCGTACACGTTATTTATCAATTTAACTCTAGAATTAAAGGATATACAACGAGAAACAACGTTTGACAACCTTTAAACAGTTTTAATAACTATCTCAAAAATTGTCGCAAACAACTGATGAGTTATCTACTTAAATTTGTTGAACAAAACGACTTACGTATTTTAAGCATGCTAACCTTTAGCCCGGTAAGCAAATTAAAAAAAAAACGCAATATGTAGGCTACACGAGAACGGAGACGTCGAGTAACCAAAATAAATGCGTTAAACAAATTCGTACACGTTATTTATCAATTTAACTCTAGAATTAAAGGATATACAACGAGAAACAACGTTTGAGAACCTTTAAACAGTTTTAATAACTATCTCAAAAATTGTCGCTCTGATGCAAACAACTGATGAGTTATCTATTTAATTTGTTGAACAAAACGACTTACGTATTTTAAGCATGCTAACCTTTAGCCCGGTAAGCAAATTAAAAAAAAAAACGCAATATGTAGGCTACACGAGAACGGAGACGTCGAGTAACCAAAACAAATGCGTTAAACAAATTCCTACACGTTATTTATCAATTTAACTCTAGAATTAAAGGATATACAACGAGAAACAACGTTTGACAACCTTTAAATAGTTTTAATAACTATCTCAAAAATTGTCGCTCTGATGCAAACAACTGCTGAGTTATCTACTCAAATTTGTTGAACAAAACGACTTACGTATTTTAAGCATGCTAACCTTTAGCCCGGTAGCAAATTAAAAAAAAAACGCAATATGTAGGCTACACGAGAACGGAGACGTCGAGTAACCAAAACAAATGCGTTAAACAAATTCGTACACGTTATTTATCAATTTAACTCTAGAATTAAAGGATATACAACGAGAAACAACGTTTGACAACATTTAAACAGTTTTAATAACTATCTCAAAAATTGTCGCTCTGATGCAAACAACTGATGAGTTATCTACTTAAATTTGTTGAACAAAACGACTTACGTATTTTAAGCATGCTAACCTTTAGCCCGGTAATCAAATTTAAAAAAAAACGCAATATGTAGGCTACACGAGAACGGAGACGTCGAGTAACCAAAACAAATGCGTTAAACAAATTCGTACACGTTATTTATAAATTTAACTCTAGAATTAAAGGATATACAACGAGAAACAACGTTTGACAACCTTTAAACAGTTTTAATAACTATCTCAAAAATTGTCGCTCTGATGCAAACAACTGATGAGTTATCTATTTAATTTGTTGAACAAAACGACTTACGTATTTTAAGCATGCTAACCTTTAGCCCGGTAAGCAAATTAAAAAAAAAACGCAATATGTTGGCTACACGAGAACGGAGACGTCGAGTAACCAAAACAAATGCGTTAAACAAATTCGTACACGTTATTTATCAATTTAACTCTAGAGTTAAAGGATATACAACGAGAAACAACGTTTGACAACCTTTAAACAGTTTTAATAACTATCTCAAAAATTGTCGCTCTGATGCAAACAACTGATGAGTCATCTACTTACATTTGTTGAACAAAACGACTTACGTATTTTAAGCATGCTAACCTTTAGCCCGGTAAGCAAATTAAAAAAAAAAACGCAATATGTAGGCTACACGAGAACGGAGACGTCGAGTAACCAAAACAAATGCGTTAAACAAATTCGTACACGTTATTTATCAATTTAACTCTAGAATTAAAGAATATACAACGAGAAACAACGTTTGACAACCTTTAAACAGTTTTAATAACTATCTCACAAATTGTCGCTCTGATGCAAACAACTGCTGAGTTATCTACTCAAATTTGTTGAACAAAACGACTTACGTATTTTAAACATGCTAACCTTTAGCCCGGTAAGCAAATTAAAAAAAAACGCAATATGTAGGCTACACGAGAACGGAGACGTCGAGTAACCAAAACAAATGCGTTAAACAAATTCGTACACGTTATTTATCAATTTAACTCTAGAATTAAAGGATATACAACGAGAAACAACGTTTGACAACCTTTAAACAGTTTTAATAACTATCTCAAAAATTGTCGCTCTGATGCAAACAACTGATGAGTTATCTATTTAATTTGCTGAACAAAACGACTTACGTATTTTAAGCATGCTAACCTTTAGCCCGGTAAGCAAATTAAAAAAAAAACGCAATATGTAGGCTACACGAGAACGGAGACGTCGAGTAACCAAAACAAATGCGTTAAACAAATTCGTACACGTTATTTATCAATTTAACTCTAGAATTAAAGGATATACAACGAGAAACAACGTTTGACAGCCTTTAAACAGTTTTAATAACTATCTCAAAAATCGTCGCTCTGATGCAAACAACTGATGAGTTATCTACTTAAATTTGTTGAACAAAACGACTTGCGTATTTTAAACATGCTAACCTTTAGCCGGGTAAGCAAATTAAAAAAAAAAAACGCAATATGTAGGCTACACGAGAACGGAGACGTCGAGTAACCAAAACAAATGCGTTAAACAAATTCGTACACGTTATTTATCAATTTAACTCTAGAATTAAAGGTTATACAACGAGAAACAACGTTTGACAACCTTTAAACAGTTTTAATAACTATCTCAAAAATTGTCGCTCTGATGCAAACAACTGATAAGTTATCTACTTAAATTTGTTGAACAAAACGACTTACGTATTTTAAGCATGCTAACCTTTAGCCCGGTAAGCAAATTAAAAAAAAAACGCAATATGTAGGCTACACGAGAACGGAGACGTCGAGTAACCAAAACAAATGCGTTAAACAAATTCGTACACGTTATTTATCAATTTAACTCTAGAGTTAAAGGATATACAACGAGAAACAACGTTTGACAACCTTTAAACAGTTTTAATAACTATCTCAAAAATTGTCGCTCTGATGCAAACAACTGATGAGTTATCTACTTAAATTTGTTGAACAAAACGACTTACGTATTTTAAACATGCTAACCTTTAGCCCGGTAAGCAAATTAAAAAAAAACGCAATATGTAGGCTACACGAGAACGGAGACGTCGAGTAACCAAAACAAATGCGTTAAACAAATTCGTACACGTTATTTATCAATTTAACATTAAAATTAAAGGATATACAACGAGAAACAACGTTTGACAACCTTTAAACAGTTTTAATAACTATCTCAAAAATTGTCGCTCTGATGCAAACAACTGCTGAGTTATCTACTCAAATTTTTTGAACAAAACGACTTACGTATTTTAAGCATGCTAACCTTTAGCCCGGTAAGCAAATTAAAAAAAAACGCAATATGTAGGCTACACGAGAACGGAGACGTCGAGTAACCAAAGCAAATGCGTTAAACAAATTCGTACACGTTATTTATCAATTTAACTCTAGAATTAAAGGATATACAACGAGAAACAACGTTTGACAACCTTTAAACAGTTTTAGTAACTATCTCAAAAATTGTCGCTCTGATGCAAACAACTGATAAGTTATCTACTTAAATTTGTTGAACAAAACGACTTACGTATTTTAAGCATGCTAACCTTTAGCCCGGTAAGCAAATTAAAAAAAAAACGCAATATGTAGGCTACACGAGAACGGAGACGTCGAGTAACCAAAACAAATGCGTTAAACAAATTCGTACACGTTATTTATAAATTTAACTCTAGAATTAAAGGATATACAACGAGAAACAACGTTTGACAACCTTTAAACAGTTTTAATAACTATCTCAAAAATTGTCGCTCTGATGCAAACAACTGATGAGTTATCTATTTAATTTGTTGAACAAAACGACTTACGTATTTTAAGCATGCTAACCTTTAGCCCGGTAAGCAAATTAAAAAAAAAACGCAATATGTAGGCTACACGAGAACGGAGACGTCGAGTAACCAAAACAAATGCGTTAAACAAATTCGTACACGTTATTTATCAATTTAACTCTAGAATTAAAGGATATACAACGAGAAACAACGTTTGACAACCTTTAAACAGTTTTAATAACTATCTCAAAAATTGTCGCTCTGATGCAAACAACTGCTGAGTTATCTACTTAAATTTGTTGAACAAAACGACTTACGTATTTTAAGCATGCTAACCTTTAGCCCGGTAAGCAAATTAAAAAAAAAACGCAATATGTAAGCTACACGAGAACGGAGACGTCGAGTAACCAAAACAAATGCGTTAAACAAATTCGTACACGTTATTTATCAATTTAACTCTAGAATTAAAGGATATACAACGAGAAACAACGTTTGACAACCTTTAAACAGTTTTAATAACTATCTCAAAAATTGTCGCTCTGATGCAAACAACTGATGAGTTATCTACTTAAATTTGTTGAACAAAACGACTTACGTATTTTAAGCATGCTAACCTTTAGCCCGGTAAGCAAATTAAAAAAAAACGCAATATGTAAGCTACACGAGAACGGAGACGTCGAGTAACCAAAACAAATGCGTTAAACAAATTCGTACACGTTATTTATCAATTTAACTCTAGAATTAAAGGATATACAACGAGAAACAACGTTTGACAACCTTTAAATAGTTTTAATAACTATCTCAAAAATTGTCGCTCTGATGCAAACAACTGCTGAGTTATCTACTCAAATTTGTTGAACAAAACGACTTACGTATTTTAAACATGCTAACCTTTAGCCCGGTAAGCAAATTAAAAAAAAAAAAACCCAATATGTAGGCTACACGAGAACGGAGACGTCGAGTAACCAAAACAAATGCGTTAAACAAATTCGTACACGTTATTTATCAATTTAACTCTAGAATTAAAGAATATACAACGAGAAACAACGTTTGACAACCTTTAAACAGTTTTAATAACTATCTCAAAAATTGTCGCTCTGATGCAAACAACTGCTGAGTTATCTACTCAAATTTGTTGAACAAAACGACTTACGTATTTTAAACATGCTAACCTTTAGCCCGGTAAGCAAATTAAAAAAAAAAAAAACCCAATATGTAGGCTACACGAGAACGGAGACGTCGAGTAACCAAAACAAATGCGTTAAACAAATTCGTACACGATATTTATCAATTTAACTCTAGAATTAAAGGATATACAACGAGAAACAACGTTTGACAACCTTTAAACAGTTTTAATAACTATCTCAAAAATCGTCGCTCTGATGCAAACAACTGATTAGTTATCTACTTAAATTTGTTGAACAAAACGACTTACGTATTTTAAACATGCTAACCTTTAGCCCGGTAAGCAAATTAAAAAAAAAAAACCCAATATGTAGGCTACACGAGAACGGAGACGTCGAGTAACCAAAACAAATGCGTTAAACAAATTCGTACACGATATTTATCAATTTAACTCTAGAATTAAAGGATATACAACGAGAAACAACGTTTGACAACCTTTAAACAGTTTTAATAACTATCTCAAAAATCGTCGCTCTGATGCAAACAACTGATGAGTTATCTACTTAAATTTGTTGAACAAAACGACTTACGTGTTTTAAACATGCTAACCTTTAGCCCGGTAAGCAAATTAAAAAAAAAAAAAACGCAATATGTAGGCTACACGAGAACGGAGACGTCGAGTAACCAAAACAAATGCGTTAAACAAATTCGTACAAGTTATTTATCAATTTAACTCTAGAATTAAAGGATATACAACGAGAAACAACGTTTGACAACCTTTAAACAGTTTTAATAACTATCTCAAAAATTGTCGCTCTGATGCAAACAACTGATGAGTTATCTATTTAATTTGTTGAACAAAACGACTTACGTATTTTAAGCATGCTAACCTTTAGCCCGGTAAGCAAATTAAAAAAAAAACGCAATATGTAGGCTACACGAGAACGGAGACGTCGAGTAACCAAAACAAATGCGCTAAACAAATTCGTACACGTTATTTATCAATTTAACTCTAGAATTAAAGGATATACAACGAGAAACAACGTTTGACAACCTTTAAACAGTTTTAATAACTATCTCAAAAATTGTCGCTCTGATGCAAACAACTGATGAGTTATCTACTTACATTTGTTGAACAAAACGACTTACGTATTTTAAGCATGCTAACCTTTAGCCCGGTAAGCAAATTAAAAAAAAAAAACGCAATATGTAGGCTACACGAGAACGGAGACGTCGAGTAACCAAAACAAATGCGTTAAACAAATTCGTACACGTTATTTATCAATTTAACTCTAGAATTAAAGAATATACAACGAGAAACAACGTTTGACAACCTTTAAACAGTTTTAATAACTATCTCACAAATTGTCGCTCTGATGCAAACAACTGCTGAGTTATCTACTCAAATTTGTTGAACAAAACGACTTACGTATTTTAAACATGCTAACCTTTAGCCCGGTAAGCAAATAAAAAAAAAAACGCAATATGTAGGCTACACGAGAACGGAGACGTCGAGTAACCAAAACAAATGCGTTAAACAAATTCGTACACGTTATTTATCAATTTAACTCTAGAATTAAAGGATATACAACGAGAAACAACGTTTGACAACCTTTAAACAGTTTTAATAACTATCTCAAAAATTGTCGCTCTGATGCAAACAACTGCTGAGTTATCTACTCAAATTTGTTGAGCAAAACGACTTACGTATTTTAAGCATGCTAACCTTTAGCCCGGAAAGCAAATTAAAAAAAAAACGCAATATGTAGGCTACACGAGAACGGAGACGTCGAGTAACCAAAGCAAATACGTTAAACAAATTCGTACACGTTATTTATCAATTTAACTCTAGAATTAAAGAATATACAACGAGAAACAACGTTTGACAACCTTTAAACAGTTTTAATAACTATCTCAAAAATTGTCGCTCTGATGCAAACAACTGATGAGTTATCTACTTAAATTTGTTGAACAAAACGACTTACGTATTTTAAGCATGCTAACCTTTAGCCCGGTAAGCAAATTAAAAAAAAACGCAATATGTAGGCTACACGAGAACGGAGACGTCGAGTAACCAAAACAAATGCGTTAAACAAATTCGTACACGTTATTTATCAATTTAACTCTAGAATTAAAGGATATACAACGAGAAACAACGTTTGACAACCTTTAAATAGTTTTAATAACTATCTCAAAAATTGTCGCTCTGATGGAAACAACTGCTGAGTTATCTACTCAAATTTGTTGAACAAAACGACTTACGTATTTTAAGCATGCTAACACCTTTAGCCCGGTAAGCAAATTAAAAAAAAAACGCAATATGTAGGCTACACGAGAACGGAGACGTCGAGTAACCAAAACAAATGCGTTAAACAAATTCGTACAGGTTATTTATCAATTTAACTCTAGAATTAAAGGATATACAACGAGAAACAACGTTTGACAACCTTTAAATAGTTTTAATAACTATCTCAAAAATTGTCGCTCTGATGCAAACAACTGCTGAGTTATCTACTCAAATTTGTTGAACAAAACGACTTACGTATTTTAAGCATGCTGACCTTTAGCCCGGTAAGCAAATTAAAAAAAAAAAACGCAATATGTAGCATGCTAACCTTTAGCCCGGAAAGCAAATTAAAAAAAAAACGCAATATGTAGGCTACACGAGAACGGAGACGTCGAGTAACCAAAGCAAATGCGTTAAACAAATTCGTACACGTTATTTATCAATTTAACTCTAGAATTAAAGAATATACAACGAGAAACAACATTTGACAACCTTTAAACAGTTTTAATAACTATCTCAAAAATTGTCGCTCTGATGCAAACAACTGATGAGTTATCTACTTAAATTTGTTGAACAAAACGACTTACGTATTTTAAGCATGCTAACCTTTAGCCCGGTAAGCAAATTAAAAAAAAACGCAATATGTAGGCTACACGAGAACGGAGACGTCGAGTAACCAAAACAAATGCGTTAAACAAATTCGTACACGTTATTTATCAATTTAACTCTAGAATTAAAGGATATACAACGAGAAACAACGTTTGACAACCTTTAAATAGTTTTAATAACTATCTCAAAAATTGTCGCTCTGATGGAAACAACTGCTGAGTTATCTACTCAAATTTGTTGAACAAAACGACTTACGTATTTTAAGCATGCTAACACCTTTAGCCCGGTAAGCAAATTAAAAAAAAAACGCAATATGTAGGCTACACGAGAACGGAGACGTCGAGTAACCAAAACAAATGCGTTAAACAAATTCGTACAGGTTATTTATCAATTTAACTCTAGAATTAAAGGATATACAACGAGAAACAACGTTTGACAACCTTTAAATAGTTTTAATAACTATCTCAAAAATTGTCGCTCTGATGCAAACAACTGCTGAGTTATCTACTCAAATTTGTTGAACAAAACGACTTACGTATTTTAAGCATGCTGACCTTTAGCCCGGTAAGCAAATTAAAAAAAAAAAACGCAATATGTAGGCTACACGAGAACGGAGACGTCGAGTAACCAAAACAAATGCGTTAAACAAATTCGTACACGTTATTTATCAATTTAACTCTAGAATTAAAGGATATACAACGAGAAACAACGTTTGACAACCTTTAAACAGTTTTAATAACTATCTCAAAAATTGTCGCTCTGATGCAAACAACTGATGAGTTATCTACTTAAATTTGTTGAACAAAACGACTTACGTATTTTAAGCATGCTAACCTTTAGCCCGGTAAGCAAATTAAAAAAAAAAACGCATTATGTAGGCTACACGAGAACGGAGACGTCGAGTAACCAAAACAAATGCGTTAAACAAATTCGTACACGTTATTTATCAATTTAACTCTAGAATTAAAGGATATGCAACGAGAAACAACGTTTGACAACCTTTAAACAGTTTTAATAACTATCTCAAAAATTGTCGCTCTGATGCAAACAACTGATGAGTTATCTATTTAATTTATTGAACAAAACGACTTACGTATTTTAAGCATGCTAACCTTTAGCCCGGTAAGCAAATTAAAAAAAAACGCAATATGTAGGCTACACGAGAACGGAGACGTCGAGTAACCAAAACAAATGCGTTAAACAAATTCGTACACGTTATTTATCAATTTAACTCTAGAATTAAAGGATATACAACGAGAAACAACGTTTGACAACCTTTAAACAGTTTTAATAACTACCTCAAAAATTGTCGCTCTGATGCAAACAACTGATGAGTTATCTACTTAAATTTGTTGAACAAAACGACTTACGTATTTTAAGCATGCTAACCTTTAGCCCGGTAAGCAAATTAAAAAAAAAACGCAATATGTAGGCTACACGAGAACGGAGACGTCGAGTAACCAAAACAAATGCGTTAAACAAATTCGTACACGTTATTTATCAATTTAACTCTAGAATTAAAGGATATACAAAGAGAAACAACGTTTGACAACCTTTAAACAGTTTTAATAACTATCTCAAAAATTGTCGCTCTGATGCAAACAACTGATGAGTTATCTATTTAATTTATTGAACAAAACGACTTACGTATTTTAAGCATGCTAACCTTTAGCCCGGTAAGCAAATTAAAAAAAAAAACGGAATATGTAGGCTACACGAGAACGGAGACGTCGAGTAACCAAAACAAATGCGTTAAACAAATTCGTACACGTTATTTATCAATTTAACTCTAGAATTAAAGAATATACAACGAGAAACAACGTTTGACAACCTTTAAACAGTTTTAATAACTATCTCACAAATTGTCGCTCTGATGCAAACAACTGATGAGTTATCTACTTACATTTGTTGAACAAAACGACTTACGTATTTTAAGCATGCTAACCTTTAGCCCGGTAAGCAAATTAAAAAAAAAACGCAATATGTAGGCTACACGGGAACGGAGACGTCGAGTAACCAAAACAAATGCGTTAAACAAATTCGTACACGTTATTTATCAATTTAAATCTAGAATTAAAGAATATACAACGAGAAACAACGTTTGACAACCTTTAAACAGTTTTAATAACTATCTCACAAATTGTCGCTCTGATGCAAACAACTGCTGAGTTATCTACTCAAATTTGTTGAACAAAACGGCTTACGTATTTTAAGCATGCTAACCTTTAGCCCGGTAAGCAAATTAAAAAAAAAAACGCAATATGTAGGCTACACGAGAACGGAGACGTCGAGTAACCAAAACAAATGCGTTAAACAAATTCGTACACGTTATTTATCAATTTAACTCTAGAATTAAAGAATATACAACGAGAAACAACGTTTGACAACCTTTAAACAGTTTTAATAACTATCTCAAAAATTGTCGCTCTGATGCAAACAACTGCTGAGTTATCTACTCAAATTTGTTGAACAAAACGACTTACGTATTTTAAACATGCTAACCTTTAGCCCGGTAAGCAAATTAAAAAAAAAAACCCCAATATGTAGGCTACACGAGAACGGAGACGTCGAGTAACCAAAACAAATGCGTTAAACAAATTCGTACACGTTGTTTATCAATTTAACTCTAGAATTAAAGGATATACAACGAGAAACAACGTTTGACAACCTTTAAACAGTTTTAATAACTATCTCAAAAATCGTCGCTCTGATGCAAACAACTGATGAGTTATCTACTTAAATTTGTTGAACAAAACGACTTACGTATTTTAAACATGCTAACCTTTAGCCCGGTAAGCAAATTAAAAAAAAAAAAACGCAATATGTAGGCTACACGAGAACGGAGACGTCGAGTAACCAAAACAATTGCGTTAAACAAATTCGTACACGTTATTTATCAATTTAACTCTAGAATTAAAGGATATACAACGAGAAACAACGTTTGACAACCTTTAAACAGTTTTAATAACTATCTCAAAAATTGTCGCTCTGATGCAAACAACTGCTGAGTTATCTACTCAAGTTTGTTGAACAAAACGACTTACGTATTTTAAGCATGCTAACCTTTAGCCCGTTAAGCAAATTAAAAAAAAACGCAATATGTAGGCTACACGAGAACGGAGACGTCGAGTAACCAAAATAAATTCGTTAAACAAATTCGTACACGTTATTTATCAATTTAACTCTAGAACTAAAGGATATACAAAGAGAAACAACGTTTGACAACCTTTAAACAGTTTTAATAACTATCTCAAAAATTGTCGCTCTGATGGAAACAACTGCTGAGTTATCTACTCAAATTTGTTGAACAAAACGACTTACGTATTTTAAGCATGCTAACCTTTAGCCCGGTAAGCAAATTAAAAAAAAAACGCAATATGTAGGCTACACGAGAACGGAGACGTCGAGTAACCAAAACAAATGCGTTAAACAAATTCATACACGTTATTTATCAATTTAACTCTAGAATTAAAGGATATACAACGAGAAACAACGTTTGACAACCTTTAAACAGTTTTAATAACTATCTCAAAAATTGTCGCTCTGATGCAAACAACTGATGAGTTATCTACTTAAATTTGTTGAACAAAACGACTTACGTATTTTAAGCATGCTAACCTTTATCCCGGTAAGCAAATTAAAAAAAAAAACGCAATATGTAGGCTACACGAGAACGGAGACGTCGAGTAACCAAAATAAATGCGTTAAACAAATTCGTACAAGTTATTTATCAATTTAACTCTAGAATTAAAGGATATACAAAGAGAAACAACGTTTGACAACCTTTAAACAGTTTTAATAACTATCTCAAAAATTGTCGCTCTGAATCAAACAACTGATGAGTTATCTACTTAAATTTGTTGAACAAAACGACTTACGTATTTTAAGCATGCTAACCTTTAGCCCGGTAAGCAAATTAAAAAAAAACGCAATATGTAGGCTACACGAGAACGGAGACGTCGAGTAACCAAAACAAATGCGTTAAACAAATTCGTACACGTTATTTATCAATTTAACTCTAGAATTAAAGGATATACAACGAGAAACAACGTTTGACAACCTTTAAACAGTTTTAATAACTACCTCAAAAATTGTCGCTCTGATGCAAACAACTGATGAGTTATCTACTTAAATTTGTTGAACAAAACGACTTACGTATTTTAAGCATGCTAACTTTAGCCCGGTAAGCAAATTAAAAAAAAAACGCAATATGTAGGCTACACGAGAACGGAGACGTCGAGTAACCAAAACAAATGCGTTAAACAAATTCGTACACGTTATTTATCAATTTAACTCTAGAATTAAAGAATATACAACGAGAAACAACGTTTGACAACCTTTAAACAGTTTTAATAACTATCTCAAAAATTGTCGCTCTGATGCAAACAACTGCTGAGTTATCTACTCAAATTTGTTGAACAAAACGACTTACGTATTTTAAGCATGCTGACCTTTAGCCCGGTAAGCAAATTAAAAAAAAAACGCAATATGTAGGCTACACGAGAACGGAGACGTCGAGTAACCAAAACAAATGCGTTAAACAAATTCGTACACGTTATTTATCAATTTAACTCTAGAATTAAAGGATATACAACGAGAAACAACGTTTGACAACCTTTAAACAGTTTTAATAACTATCTCAAAAATTGTCGCTCTGATGCAAACAACTGATGAGTTATCTACTTAAATTTGTTGAACAAAACGACTTACGTATTTTAAGCATGCTAACCTTTAGCCCGGTAAGCAAATTAAAAAAAAAACGCATTATGTAGGCTACACGAGAACGGAGACGTCGAGTAACCAAAACAAATGCGTTAAACAAATTCGTACACGTTATTTATCAATTTAACTCTAGAATTAAAGGATATACAACGAGAAACAACGTTTGACAACCTTTAAACAGTTTTAATAACTATCTCAAAAATTGTCGCTCTGATGCAAACAACTGATGAGTTATCTATTTAATTTATTGAACAAAACGACTTACGTATTTTAAGCATGCTAACCTTTAGCCCGGTAAGCAAATTAAAAAAAAACGCAATATGTAGGCTACACGAGAACGGAGACGTCGAGTAACCAAAACAAATGCGTTAAACAAATTCGTACACGTTATTTATCAATTTAACTCTAGAATTAAAGGATATACAACGAGAAACAACGTTTGACAACCTTTAAACAGTTTTAATAACTACCTCAAAAATTGTCGCTCTGATGCAAACAACTGATGAGTTATCTACTTAAATTTGTTGAACAAAACGACTTACGTATTTTAATCATGCTAACCTTTAGCCCGGTAAGCAAGTTAAAAAAAAAACGCAATATGTAGGCTACACGAGAACGGAGACGTCGAGTAACCAAAACAAATGCGTTAAACAAATTCGTACACGTTATTTATCAATTTAACTCTAGAATTAAAGAATATACAACGAGAAACAACGTTTGACAACCTTTAAACAGTTTTAATAACTATCTCAAAAATTGTCGCTCTGATGCAAACAACTGCTGAGTTATCTACTCAAATTTGTTGAACAAAACGACTTACGTATTTTAAACATGCTAACCTTTAGCCCGGTAAGCAAATTAAAAAAAAAAAAAAAACGCAATATGTAGGCTACACGAGAACGGAGACGTCGAGTAACCAAAACAAATGCGTTAAACAAATTCGTACACGTTATTTATCAATTTAACTCTAGAATTAAAGGATATACAACGAGAAACAACGTTTGACAACCTTTAAACAGTTTTAATAACTATCTCAAAAATCGTCGCTCTGATGCAAACAACTGATGAGTTATCTACTTAAATTTGTTGAACAAAACGACTTACGTATTTTAAACATGCTAACCTTTAGCCCGGTAAGCAAATTAAAAAAAAAAAAAACGCAATATGTAGGCTACACGAGAACGGAGACGTCGAGTAACCAAAACAAATGCGTTAAACAAATTCGTACACGTTATTTATCAATTTAACTCTAGAATTAAAGGATATACAACGAGAAACAACGTTTGACAACCTTTAAACAGTTTTAATAACTATCTCAAAAATTGTCGCTCTGATGCAAACAACTGCTGAGTTATCTACTCAAATTTGTTGAACAAAACGACTTACGTATTTTAAGCATGCTAACCTTTAGCCCGTTAAGCAAATTAAAAAAAAACGCAATATGTAGGCTACACGAGAACGGAGACGTCGAGTAACCAAAACAAATGCGTTAAACAAATTCATACACGTTATTTATCAATTTAACTCTAGAATTAAAGGATATACAACGAGAAACAACGTTTGACAACCTTTAAACAGTTTTAATAACTATCTCAAAAATTGTCGCTCTGATGCAACAACTGATGATTTATCTACTTAAATTTGTTGAACAAAACGACTTACGTATTTTAAGCATGCTAACCTTTAGCCCGGTAAGCAAATTAAAAAAAAAACGCAATATGTAGGCTACACGAGAACGGAGACGTCGAGTAACCAAAACAAATGCGTTAAACAAATTCGTACACGTTATTTATCAATTTAGCTCTAGAATTAAAGGATATACAACGAGAAACAACGTTTGACAACCTTTAAATAGTTGTAATAACTATCTCAAAAATTGTCGCTCTGATGGAAACAACTGCTGAGTTATCTACTCAAATTTGTTGAACAAAACGACTTACGTATTTTAAGCATGCTAACCTTTAGCCCAGTAAGCAAATTAAAAAAAAAACGCAATATGTAGGCTACAAGAGAACGGAGACGTCGAATAACCAAAACAAATGCGTTAAACAAATTCGTACACGTTATTTATCAATTTAACTCTAGAATTAAAGGATATACATCGAGAAACAACGTTTGATAACCTTTAAATAGTTTTAATAACTATCTCAAAAATTGTCGCTCTGATGCAAACAACTGCTGAGTTATCTACTCAAATTTGTTGAACAAAACGACTTACGTATTTTAAGCATGCTAACCTTTAGCCCGGTAAGCAAATTAAAAAAAAAAACGCAATATGTAGGCTACACGAGAACGGAGACTTCGAGTAACCAAAACAAATGCGTTAAACAAATTCGTACACGTTATTTATCAATTTAACTCTAGAATTAAAGGATATACAACGAGAAACAACGTTTGACAACCTTTAAACAGTTTTAATAACTATCTCAAAAATTGTCGCTCTGATGCAAACAACTGATGAGTTATCTACTTAAATTTGTTGAACAAAACGACTTACGTATTTTAAGCATGCTAACCTTTAGCCCGGTAAGCAAATTAAAAAAAAAAACACAATATGTAGGCTACACGAGAACGGAGACGTCGAGTAACCAAAACAAATGCGTTAAACAAATTCGTACACGTTATTTATCAATTTAACTCTAGAATTAAAGGATATACAACGAGAAACAACGTTTGACAACCTTTAAACAGTTTTAATAACTATCTCAAAAATTGTCGCTCTGATGCAAACAACTGATGAGTTATCTGTTTAATTTGTTGAACAAAACGACTTACGTATTTTAAGCATGCTAACCTTTAGCCCGGTAAGCAAATTAAAAAAAAAACGCAATATGTAGGCTACACGAGAACGGAGACGTCGAGTAACCAAAACAAATGCGTTAAACAAATTCGTACACGTTATTTATCAATTTAACTCTAGAATTAAAGGATATACAACGAGAAACAACGTTTGACAACCTTTAAACAGTTTTAATAACTATCTCAAAAATCGTCGCTCTGATGCAAACAACTGATGAGTTATCTACTCAAATTTGTTGAACAAAACGACTTACGTATTTTAAGCATGCTAACCTTTAGCCCGGTAAGCAAATTAAAAAAAAAAAACGCAATATGTAGGCTACACGAGAACGGAGACTTCGAGTAACCAAAACAAATGCGTTAAACAAATTCGTACACGTTATTTATCAATTTAACTCTAGAATTAAAGGATATACAACGAGAAACAACGTTTGACAACCTTTAAACAGTTTTAACAACTATCTCAAAAATTGTCGCTCTGATGCAAACAACTGATGAGTTATCTACTTAAATTTGTTGAACAAAACGACTTACGTATTTTAAGCATGCTAACCTTTAGCCCGGTAAGCAAATTAAAAAAAAAAACGCAATATGTAGGCTACACGAGAACGGAGACGTCGAGTAACCAAAACAAATGCGTTAAACAAATTCATACACGTTATTTATCAATTTAACTCTAGAATTAAAGGATATACAACGAGAAACAACGTTTGACAACCTTTAAACAGTTTTAATAACTATCTCAAAAATTGTCGCTCTGATGCAAACAACTGATGAGTTATCTACTTAAATTTGTTGAACAAAACGACTTACGTATTTTAAGCATGCTAACCTTTAGCCCGGTAAGCAAATTAAAAAAAAAACGCAATATGTAGGCTACACGAGAACGGAGACGTCGAGTAACCAAAACAAATGCGTTAAACAAATTCGTACACGTTATTTATCAATTTAACTCTAGAATTAAAGGATATACAACGAGAAACAACGTTTGACAACCTTTAAATAGTTTTAATAACTATCTCAAAAATTGTCGCTCTGATGGAAACAACTGCTGAGTTATCTACTCAAATTTGTTGAACAAAACGACTTACGTATTTTAAGCATGCTAACCTTTAGCCCAGTAAGCAAATTAAAAAAAAAACGCAATATGTAGGCTACAAGAGAACGGAGACGTCGAATAACCAAAACAAATGCGTTAAACAAATTCGTACACGTTATTTATCAATTTAACTCTAGAATTAAAGGACATACAACGAGAAACAACGTTTGACAACCTTTAAATAGTTTTAATAACTATCTCAAAAATTGTCGCTCTGATGCAAACAACTGCTGAGTTATCTACTCAAATTTGTTGAACAAAACGACTTACGTATTTTAAGCATGCTAACCTTTAGCCCGGTAAGCAAATTAAAAAAAAACACAATATGTAGGCTACACGAGAACGGAGACGTCGAGTAACCAAAACAAATGCGTTAAACAAATTCGTACACGTTATTTATCAATTTAACTCTAGAATTAAAGGACATACAACGAGAAACAACGTTTGACAACCTTTAAACAGTTTTAATAACTATCTCAAAAATTGTCGCTCTGATGCAAACAACTGATGAGTTATCTACTTAAATTTGTTGAACAAAACGACTTACGTATTTTAAGCATGCTAACCTTTAGCCCGGTAAGCAAATTAAAAAAAAAACGCAATATGTGTAGGCTACACGAGAACGGAGACGTCGAGTAACCAAAACAAATGCGTTAAACAAATTCGTACACGTTATTTATCAATTTAACTCTAGAATTAAAGGACATACAACGAGAAACAACGTTTGACAACCTTTAAACAGTTTTAATAACTATCTCAAAAATTGTCGCTCTGATGCAAACAACTGATGAGTTATCTATTTAATTTGTTGAACAAAACGACTTACGTATTTTAAGCATGCTAACCTTTAGCCCGGTAAGCAAATTAAAAAAAAAACGCAATATGTAGGCTACACGAGAACGGAGACGTCGAGTAACCAAAACAAATGCGTTAAACAAATTCGTACACGTTATTTATCAATTTAACTCTAGAATTAAAGGATATACAACGAGAAACAACGTTTGACAACCTTTAAACAGTTTTAATAACTATCTCAAAAATCGTCGCTCTGATGCAAACAACTGATGAGTTATCTACTTAAATTTGTTGAACGAAACGACTTACGTATTTTAAACATGCTAACCTTTAGCCCGGTAAGCAAATTAAAAAAAAAAACGCAAAATGTAGGCTACACGAGAACGGAGACGTCGAGTAACCAAAACAAATGCGTTAAACAAATTCGTACACGTTATTTATCAATTTAACTCTAGAATTAAAGGATATACAACGAGAAACAACGTTTGACAACCTTTAAACAGTTTTAATAACTATCTCAAAAATTGTCGCTCTGATACAAACAACTGATGAGTTATCTATTTAATTTGTTGAACAAAACGACTTACGTATTTTAAACATGCTAACCTTTAGCCCGGTAAGCAAATTAAAAAAAAAAAAAAACGCAACATGTAGGCTACACGAGAACGGAGACGTCGAGTAACCAAAACAAATGCGTTAAACAAACTCGTACACGTTATTTATCAATTTAACTCTAGAATTAAAGGATATACAACGAGAAACAACGTTTGACAACCTTTAAACAGTTTTAATAACTATCTCAAAAATTGTCGCTCTGATGCAAACAGCTGCTGAGTTATCTACTCAAATTTGTTGAACAAAACGACTTACGTATTTTAAGCATGCTAACCTTTAGCCCGGTTATCAAATTAAAAAAAAAAACGCAATATGTAGGCTACACGAGAACGGAGACGTCGAGTAACCAAAACAAATGCGTTAAACAAATTCGTACACATTATTTATCAATTTAACTGTAGAATTAAAGGATATACAACGAGAAACAACGTTTGACAACCTTTAAACAGTTTTAATAACTATCTCAAAAATTGTCGCTCTGATGCAAACAACTGATGAGTTATCTACTTAAATTTGTTGAACAAAACGACTTACGTATCTTAAGCATGCTAACCTTTAGCCCGGTACGCAAATTAAAAAAAAAAAAACGCAATATGTAGGCTACACGAGAACGGAGACGTCGAGTAACCAAGACAAATGCGTTAAACAAATTCGTACACGTTATTTATCAATTTAACTCTAGAATTAAAGAATATACAACGAGAAACAACGTTTGACAACCTTTAAACAGTTTTAATAACTATCTCAAAAATTGTCGCTCTGATGCAAACAACTGCTGAGTTATCTACTCAAATTTGTTGAACAAAACGACTTACGTATTTTAAACATGCTAACCTTTAGCCCGGTAAGCAAATTAAAAAAAAAAACGCAATATGTAGGCTACACGAGAACGGAGACGTCGAGTAACCAAAACAAATGCGTTAAACACATTCGTGCACGTTATTTATCAATTTAACTCTAGAATTAAAGGATATACAACGAGAAACAACGTTTGACAACCTTTAAACAGTTTTAATAACTATCTAAAAATCGTCGCTCTGATGCAAACAACTGATGAGTTATCTACTTAAATTTGTTGAACAAAACGACTTACGTATTTTAAACATGCTAACCTTTAGCCCGGTAAGCAAATTAAAAAAAAAACGCAATATGTAGGCTACACGAGAACGGAGACGTCGAGTCACCAAAACAAGTGCGTTAATCAAATTCGTACCCGTTATTTATCAATTTAACTCTAGAATTAAAGGATATACAACGAGAAACAACGTTTGACAACCTTTAAACAGTTTTAATAACTATCTCAAAAATTGTCGCTCTGATGCAAACAACTGATGAGTTATCTACTTAAATTTGTTGAACAAAACGACTTACGTATCTTAAGCATGCTAACCTTTAGCCCGCTACGCAAATTAAAAAAAAAAACGCAATATGTAGGCTACACGAGAACGGAGACGTCGAGTAACCAAAACAAATGCGTTAAACAAATTCGTACACGTTATTTATCAATTTAACTCTAGAATTAAAGGATATACAACGAGAAACAACGTTTGACAACCTTTAAACAGTTTTAATAACTATCTCAAAAATTGTCGCTCTGGTGCAAACAACTGATGAGTTATCTACTTAAATTTGTTGAACAAAACGACTTACGTATCTTAAGCATGCTAGCCTTTAGCCCGCTACGCAAATTAAAAAAAAAAAACGCAATATGTAGGCTACACGAGAACGGAGACGTCAAGTAACCAAAACAAATGCGTTAAACAAATTCGTACACGTTATTTATCAATTTAACTCTAGAATTAAAGAATATACAACGAGAAACAACGTTTGACAACCTTTAAACAGTTTTAATAACTATCTCAAAAATTGTCGCTCTGATGCAAACAACTGCTGAATTATCTACTTAAATTTGTTGAACAAAACGACTTACGTATTTTAAACATGCTAACCTTTAGCCCGGTAAGCAAATTAAAAAAAAAAACGCAATATGTAGGCTACACGAGAACGGAGACGTCGAGTCACCAAAACAAATGCGTTAAACAAATTCGTACACGTTATTTATCAATTTAACTCTAGAATTAAAGGATATACAACGAGAAACAACGTTTGACAACCTTTAAACAGTTTTAATAACTATCTCAAAAATTGTCGCTCTGATGCAAACAACTGATGAGTTATCTACTTAAATTTGTTGAACAAAACGACTTACGTATCTTAAGCATGCTAACCTTTAGCCCGCTACGCAAATTAAAAAAAAAAACGCAATATGTAGGCTACACGAGAACGGAGACGTCGAGTAACCAAAACAAATGCGTTAAACAAATTCGTACACGTTATTTATCAATTTAACTCTAGAATTAAAGAATATACAACGAGAAACAACGTTTGACAACCTTTAAACAGTTTTAATAACTATCTCAAAAATTGTCGCTCTGATGCAAACAACTGCTGAGTTATCTACTCAAATTTGTTGAACAAAACGACTTACGTATTTTAAGCATGCTAACCTTTAGCCCGGTTATCAAATTAAAAAAAAAAAACGCAATATGTAGGCTACACGAGAACGGAGACGTCGAGTAACCAAAACAAATGCGTTAAACAAATTCGTACACGTTATTTATCAATTTAACTCTAGAATTAAAGGATATACAACGAGAAACAACGTTTGACAACCTTTAAACAGTTTTAATAACTATCTCAAAAATTGTCGCTCTGATGCAAACAACTGATGAGTTATCTACTTAAATTTGTTGAACAAAACGACTTACGTATCTTAAGCATGCTAACCTTTAGCCCGGTACGCAAATTAAAAAAAAAAACGCAATATGTAGGCTACACGAGAACGGAGACGTCGAGTAACCAAAACAAATGCGTTAAACAAATTCGTACACGTTATTTATCAATTTAACTCTAGAATTAAAGAATATACAACGAGAAACAACGTTTGACAACCTTTAAACAGTTTTAATAACTATCTCAAAAATTGTCGCTCTGATGCAAACAACTGCTGAGTTATTTACTCAAATTTGTTGAACAAAACGACTTACGTATTTTAAACATGCTAACCTTTAGTCCGGTAAGCAAATTAAAAAAAAACGTAATATGTAGGCTACACGAGAACGGAGACGTCGAGTAACCAAAACAAATGCGTTAAACAAATTCGTACACGTTATTTATCAATTTAACTCTAGAATTAAAGGATATACAACGAGAAACAACGTTTGACAACCTTTAAACAGTTTTAATAACTATCTAAAAATCGTCGCTCTGATGCAAACAACTGATGAGTTATCTACTTAAATTTGTTGAACAAAACGACTTACGTATTTTAAACATGCTAACCTTTAGCCCGGTAAGCAAATTAAAAAAAAAAAACGCAATATGTAGGCTACACGAGAACGGAGACGTCGAGTCACCAAAACAAATGCGTTAAACAAATTCGTACACGTTATTTATCAATTTAACTCTAGAATTAAAGGATATACAACGAGAAACAACGTTTGACAACCTTTAAACAGTTTTAATAACTATCTCAAAAATTGTCGCTCTGATGCAAACAACTGCTGAGTTATCTACTTAAATTTGTTGAACAAAACGACTTACGTATTTTAAGCATGCTAACCTTTAGCCCGGTAAGCAAATTAAAAAAAAAAAAAACGCAATATGTAGGCTACACGAGAACGGAGACGTCGAGTAACCAAAACAAATGCGTTAAACAAATTCCTACACGTTATTTATCAATTTAATTCCAGAATTAAAGGATATACAACGAGAAACAACGTTTGACAACCTTTAAACAGTTTTAATAACTATCTCAAAAATTGTCGCTCTGATGCAAACAACTGATGAGTTATCTACTTAAATTTGTTGAACAAAACGACTTGCGTATTTTAAACATGCTAACCTTTAGCCCGGTAAGCAAATTAGAAAAAAAAAAAACGCAACATGTAGGCTACACGAGAACGGAGACGTCGAGTAACCAAAACAAATGCGTTAAACAAACTCGTACACGTTATTTATCAATTTAACTCTAGAATTAAAGGATATACAACGAGAAACAACGTTTGACAACCTTTAAACAGTTTTAATAACTATCTCAAAAATTTTCGCTCTGATGCAAACAACTGCTGAGTTA
Organism: Eurosta solidaginis; assembly: GCF_040869045.1. Classification (NCBI taxonomy): domain Eukaryota; kingdom Metazoa; phylum Arthropoda; class Insecta; order Diptera; family Tephritidae; genus Eurosta; species Eurosta solidaginis. The sequence continues at coordinate 746,498 of NW_027136897.1, forward strand.
TCTACTTAAATTTGTTGAACAAAACGACTTACGTATTTTAAGCATGCTAACCTTTAGCCCGGTAAGCAAATTAAAAAAAAAAACCGCAATATGTAGGCTACACGAGAACGGAGACGTCGAGTAACCAAAACAAATGCGTTAAACAAATTCGTACACGTTATTTATCAATTTAACTCTAGAATTAAAGGATATAAAACGAGAAACAACGTTTGACAACCTTTAAACAGTTTTAATAACTATCTCAAAAATTGTCGCTCTGATGCAAACAACTGATGAGTTATCTACTTAAATTTGTTGAACAAAACGACTTACGTATTTTAAGCATGCTAACCTTTAACCCGGTAAGCAAATTAAAAAAAAAAAACGCAATATGTAGGCTACACGAGAACGGAGACGTCGAGTCACCAAAACAAATGCGTTAAACAAATTCGTACACGTTATTTATCAATTTAACTCTAGAATTAAAGGATATACAACGAGAAACAACGTTTGACAACCTTTAAACAGTTTTAATAACTATCTCAAAAATTGTCGCTCTGATGCAAACAACTGCTGAGTTATCTACTTAAATTTGTTGAACAAAACGACTTACGTATTTTAAGCATGCTAACCTTTAGCCCGGTAAGCAAATTAAAAAAAAAAAAACGCAATATGTAGGCTACACGAGAACGGAGACGTCGAGTAACCAAAACAAATGCGTTAAACAAATTCGTACACGTTATTTATCAATTTAACTCTAGAATTAAAGGATATACAACGAGAAACATCGTTTGACAACCTTTAAACAGTTTTAATAACTATCTCAAAAATTGTCACTCTGATGCAAACAACTGATGAGTTATCTACTTAAATTTGTTGAACAAAACGACTTACGTATCTTAAGCATGCTAACCTTTAGCCCGCTACGCAAATTAAAAAAAAAAACGCAATATGTAGGCTACACGAGAAAGGAGACGTCGAGTAACCAAAACAAATGCGTTAAACAAATTCGTACACGTTATTTATCAATTTAACTCTAGAATTAAAGAATATACAACGAGAAACAACGTTTGACAACCTTTAAACAGTTTTAATAACTATCTCAAAAATTGTCGCTCTGATGCAAACAACTGCTGAATTATCTACTTAAATTTGTTGAACAAAACGACTTACGTATTTTAAACATGCCAACCTTTAGCCCGGTAAGCAAATTAAAAAAAAAAAACGCAATATGTAGGCTACACGAGAACGGAGACGTCGAGTCGCCAAAACAAATGCGTTAAACAAATTCGTACACGTTATTTATCAATTTAACTCTAGAATTAAAGGATATACAACGAGAAACAACGTTTGACAACCTTTAAACAGTTTTAATAACTATCTCAAAAATTGTCGCTCTGATGCAAACAACTGATGAGTTATCTACTTAAATTTGTTGAACAAAACGACTTACGTATCTTAAGCATGCTAACCTTTAGCCCGCTACGCAAATTAAAAAAAAAAACGCAATATGTAGGCTACACGAGAACGGAGACGTCGAGTAACCAAAACAAATGCGTTAAACAAATTCGTACACGTTATTTATCAATTTAACTCTAGAATTAAAGAATATACAACGAGAAACAACGTTTGACAACCTTTAAACAGTTTTAATAACTATCTCAAAAATTGTCGCTCTGATGCAAACAACTGCTGAGTTATCTACTAAAATTTGTTGAACAAAACGACTTACGTATTTTAAGCATGCTAACCTTTAGCCCGGTTATCAAATTAAAAAAAAAACGCAATATGTAGGCTACACGAGAACGGAGACGTCGAGTAACCAAAACAAATGCGTTAAACAAATTCGTACACGTTATTTATCAATTTAACTCTAGAATTAAAGGATATACAACGAGAAACAACGTTTGACAACCTTTAAACAGTTTTAATAACTATCTCAAAAATTGTCGCTCTGATGCAAACAACTGATGAGTTACCTACTTAAATTTGTTGAACAAAACGACTTACGTATCTTAAGCATGCTAAGCTTTAGCCCGGTACGCAAATTAAAAAAAAAAACGCAATATGTAGGCTACACGAGAACGGAGACGTCGAGTAACCAAAACAAATGCGTTAAACAAATTCGTACACGTTATTTATCAATTTAACTCTAGAATTAAAGAATATACAACGAGAAACAACGTTTGACAACCTTTAAACAGTTTTAATAGCTATCTCAAAAATTGTCGCTCTGATGCAAACAACTGCTGAGTTATCTACTCAAATTTGTTGAACAAAACGACTTACGTATTTTAAACATGCTAACCTTTAGTCCGGTAAGCAAATTAAAAAAAAACGCAATATGTAGGCTACACGAGAACGGAGACGTCGAGTAACCAAAACAAATGCGTTACACAAATTCGTACACGTTATTTATCAATTTAACTCTAGAATTAAAGGATATACAACGAGAAACAACGTTTGACAACCTTTAAACAGTTTTAATAACTATCTAAAAATCGTCGCTCTGATACAAACAACTGATGAGTTATCTACTTAAATTTGTTGAACAAAACGACTTACGTATTTTAAACATGCTAACCTTTAGCCCGGGAAGCAAATTAAAAAAAAAAAACGCAATATGTAGGCTACACAAGAACGGAGACGTCGAGTCACCAAAACAAATGCGTTAAACAAATTCGTACACGTTATTTATCAATTTAACCCTAGAATTAAAGGATATACAACGAGAAACAACGTTTGACAACCTTTAAACAGTTTTAATAACTATCTCAAAAATTGTCGCTCTGATGCAAACAACTGCTGAGTTATCTACTTAAATTTGTTGAACAAAACGACTTACGTATTTTAAGCATGCTAACCTTTAGCCCGGTACGCAAATTAAAAAAAATAAAAACGCAATATGTAGGCTACATGAGAACGGAGACGTCGAGTAACCAAAACAAATGCGTTAAACAAATTCCTACACGTTATTTATCAATTTAACTCTAGAATTAAAGGATATACAACGAGAAACTACGTTTGACAACCTTTAAACAGTTTTAATAACTATCTCAAAAATTGTCGCTCTGATGCAAACAACTGATGAGTTATCTACTTAAATTTGTTGAACAAAACGACTTACGTATTTTAAACATGCTAACCTTTAGCCCGGTAAGCAAATTAAAAAAAAAAAAACGCAACATGTAGGCTACACGAGAACGGAGACGTCGAGTAACCAAAACAAATGCGTTAAACAAACTCGTACACGTTATTTATCAATTTAACTCTAGAATTAAAGGATATACAACGAGAAACAACGTTTGACAACCTTTAAACAGTTTTAATAACTATCTCAAAAATTGTCGCTCTGATGCAAACAACTGCTGAGTTATCTACTTAAATTTGTTGAACAAAACGACTTACGTATTTTAAGCATGCTAACCTTTAGCCCGGTAAGCAAATTAAAAAAAAAAACCGCAATATGTAGGCTACACGAGAACGGAGACGTCGAGTAACCAAAACAAATGCGTTAAACAAATTCGTACACGTTATTTATCAATTTAACTCTAGAATTAAAGGATATACAACGAGAAACAACGTTTGACAACCTTTAAACAGTTTTAATAACTATCTCAAAAATTGTCGCTCTGATGCAAACAACTGATGAGTTATCTACTTAAATTTGTTGAACAAAACGACTTACATATCTTAAGCATGCTAACCTTTAGCCCGGTACGCAAATTAAAAAAAAACGCAATATGTAGGCTACACGAGAACGGAGACGTCGAGTAACCAAAACAAATGTGTTAAACAAATTCGTACACGTTATTTATCAATTTAACTCTAGAATTAAAGAATATACAACGAGAAACAACGTTTGACAACCTTTAAACAGTTTTAATAACTATCTCAAAAATTGTCGCTCTGATGCAAACAACTGCTGAGTTATCTACTCAAATTTGTTGAACAAAACGACTTACGTATTTTAAACATGCTAACCTTTAGCCCGGTAAGCAAATTAAAAAAAAAACGCAATATGTAGGCTACACGAGAACGGAGACGTCGAGTAAACAAAACAAATGCGTTAAACAAATTCGTACACGTTATTTATCAATTTAACTCTAGAATTAAAGGATATACAACGAGAAACAACGTTTGACAACCTTTAAACAGTTTTAATAACTATCTAAAAATCGTCGCTCTGATGCAAACAACTGATGAGTTATCTACTTAAATTTGTTGAACAAAACGACTTACGTATTTTAAACATGCTAACCTTTAGCCCGGTAAGCAAATTAAAAAAAAAAAACCCAATATGTAGGCTACACGAGAACGGAGACGTCGAGTCACCAAAACAAATGCGTTAATCAAATTCGTACACGTTATTTATCAATTTAACTCTAGAATTAAAGGATATACAACGAGAAACAACGTTTGACAACCTTTAAACAGTTTTAATAACTATCTCAAAAATTGTCGCTCTGATGCAAACAACTGCTGAGTTATCTACTTAAATTTGTTGAACAAAACGACTTACGTATTTTAAGCATGCTAACCTTTAGCCCGGTAAGCAAATTAAAAAAAAAAACCGCATTATGTAGGCTACACGAGAACGGAGACGTCGAGTAACCAAAACAAATGCGTTAAACAAATTCGTACACGTTATTTATCAATTTAACTCTAGAATTAAAGGATATACAACGAGAAACAACGTTTGACAACCTTTAAACAGTTTTAATAACTATCTCAAAAATTGTCGCTCTGATGCAAACAACTGATGAGTTATCTACTTAAATTTGTTGAACAAAACGACTTACGTATCTTAAGCATGCTAACCTTTAGCCCGCTACGCAAATTAAAAAAAAAAATGCAATATGTAGGCTACACGAGAACGGAGACGTCGAGTAACCAAAACAAATGCGTTAAACAAATTCGTACACGTTATTTATCAATTTAACTCTAGAATTAAAGAATATACAACGAGAAACAACGTTTGACAACCTTTAAACAGTTTTAATAACTATCTCAAAAATTGTCGCTCTGATGCAAACAACTGCTGAATTATCTACTTAAATTTGTTGAACAAAACGACTTACGTATTTTAAACATGCTAACCTTTAGCCCGGTAAGGAAATTAAAAAAAAAAAACGCAATATGTAGGCTACACGAGAACGGAGACTTCGAGTCACCAAAACAAATGCGTTAAACAAATTCGTACACGTTATTTATCAATTTAACTCTAGAATTAAAGGATATACAACGAGAAACAACGTTTGACAACCTTTAAACAGTTTTAATAACTATCTCAAAAATTGTCGCTCTGATGCAAACAACTGCTGAGTTATCTACTTAAATTTGTTGAACAAAACGACTTACGTATTTTAAGCATGCTAACCTTTAGCCCGGTAAGCAAATTAAAAAAAAAAAACGCAATATGTAGGCTACACGAGAACGGAGACGACGAGTAACCAAAACAAATGCGTTAAACAAATTCCTACACGTTATTTATCAATTTAACTCTAGAATTAAAGGATATACAACGAGAAACAACGTTTGACAACCTTTAAACAGTTTTAATAACTATCTCAAAAATTGTCGCTCTGATGCAAACAACTGATGAGTTATCTACTTAAATTTGTTGAACAAAACGACTTACGTATTTTAAGCATGCTAACATTTAGCCCGGTAAGCAAATTAAAAAAAAAAACGCAATATGTATGCTACACGAGAACGGAGACGTCGAGTAACCAAAACAAATGCGTTAAACAAATTCGTACACGTTATTTATCAATTTAACTCTAGAATTAAAGGATATACAACGAGAAACAACGTTTGACAACCTTTAAACAGTTTTAATAACTATCTCAAAAATTGTCGCTCTGATGGAAACAACTGCTGAGTTATCTACTCAAATTTGTTGAACAAAACGACTTACGTATTTTAAGCATGCTAACCTTTAGCCCGGTAAGCAAATTAAAAAAAAAAAACGCAATATGTAGGCTACACGAGAACGGAGACGTCGAGTAACCAAAACAAATGCGTTAAACAAATTCGTACACGTTATTTATCAATTTAACTCTAGAATTAAAGGATATACAACGAGAAACAACGTTTGACAACCTTTAAATAGTTTTAATAACTATCTCAAAAATTGTCGCTCTGATGCAAACAACTGCTGAGTTATCTACTCAAATTAGTTGAACAAAACGACTTACGTATTTTAAGCATGCTAACCTTTAGCCCGGTAAGCAAATTAAAAAAAAAACGCAATATGTAGGCTACACGAGAACGGAGACGTCGAGTAACCAAAACAAATGCGTTAAACAAATTCGTACACGTTATTTATCAATTTAACTCTAGAATTAAAGGATATACAACGAGAAACAACGTTTGGCAACCTTTAAACAGTTTTAATAACTATCTCAAAAATTGTTGCTCTGATGCAAACAACTGATGAGTTATCTACTTAAATTTGTTGAACAAAACGACTTACGTATTTTAAGCATGTTAACCTTTAGCCCGGTAAGCAAATTAAAAAAAACGCAATATGTAGGCTACACGAGAACGGAGACGTCGAATAACCAAAACAAATGCGTTAAACAAATTCGTACACGTTATTTATCAATTTAACATTAGAATTAAAGGATATACAACGAGAAACAACGTTTGACAACCTTTAAACAGTTTTAATAACTATCTCAAAAATTGTCGCTCTGATGCAAACAACTGCTGAGTTATCTACTCAAATTTGTTGAACAAAACGACTTACGTATTTTAAGCATGCTAACCTTTAGCCCGGTAAGCAAATTAAAAAAAAACGCAATATGTAGGCTACACGAGAACGGAGACGTCGAGTAACCAAAACAAATGCGTTAAACAAATTCGTACACGTTATTTATCAATTTAACTCTAGAATTAAAGGATATACAACGAGAAACAACGTTTGACAACCTTTAAACAGTTTTAATAACTATCTCAAAAATTGTCGCTCTGATGCAAACAACTGATGAGTTATCTACTTAAATTTGTTGAACAAAACGACTTACGTATTTTAAGCATGCTAACCTTTAGCCCGGTAAGCAAATTAAAAAAAAAACGCAATATGTAGGCTACAAGAGCACGGAGACGTCGAGTAACCAAAACAAATGCGTTAAACAAATTCGTACGCGTTATTTATCAATTTAACTCTAGAATTAAAGGAGATACAACGAGAAACAACGTTTGACAACCTTTAAATAGTTTTAATAACTATCTCAAAAATTGTCGCTCTGATGGAAACAACTGCTGAGTTATCTACTCAAATTTGTTGAACAAAACGACTTACGTATTTTAAGCATGCTAACCTTTAGCCCGGTAAGCAAATTAAAAAAAAAACGCAATATGTAGGCTACAAGAGAACGGAGACGTCGAGTAACCAAAACAAATGCGTTAAACAAATTCGTACACGTTATTTATCAATTTAACTCTAGAATTAAAGGATATACAACGAGAAACAAGGTTTGACAACCTTTAAACAGTTTTAATAACTATCTCAAAAATTGTCGCTCTGATGCAAACAACTGATGAGTTATCTATTTAATTTGTTGAACAAAACGACTTACGTATTTTAAGCATGCTAACCTTTAGCCCGGTAAGCAAATTAAAAAAAAACGCAATATGTAGGCTACACGAGAACGGAGACGTCGAGTAACCAAAACAAATGCGTTAAACAAATTCGTACACGTTATTTATCAATTTAACTCTAGAATTAAAGGATATACAACGAGAAACAACGTTTGACAACCTTTAAACAGTTTTAATAACTATCTCAAAAATCGTCGCTCTGATGCAAACAACTGATGAGTTATCTACTTAAATTTGTTGAACGAAATGACTTACGTATTTTAAACATGCTAACCTTTAGCCCGGTAAGCAAATTAAAAAAAAAAACGCAACATGTAGGCTACACGAGAACGGAGACGTCGAGTAACCAAAACAAATGCGTTAAACAAATTCGTACATGTTATTTATCAATTTAACTCTAGAATTAAAGGATATACAACGAGAAACAACGTTTGACAACCTTTAAACAGTTTTAATAACTATCTCAAAAATTGTCGCTCTGATGCAAACAACTGATGAGTTATCTATTTAATTTGTTGAACAAAACGACTTACGTATTTTAAACATGCTAACCTTTAGCCCGGTAAGCAAATTAAAAAAAAAAAAAACGCAACATGTAGGCTACACGAGAACGGAGACGTCGAGTAACCAAAACAAATGCGTTAAACAAATTCGTACACGTTATTTATCAATTTAACTCTAGAATTAAAGGATATACAACGAGAAACAACGTTTGACAACCTTTAAACAGTTTTAATAACTATCTCAAAAATCGTCGCTCTGATGCAAACAACTGATGAGTTATCTACTTAAATTTGTTGAACAAAACGACTTACGTATTTTAGACATGCTAACCTTTAGCCCGGTAAGCAAATTAAAAAAAAAAACGCAACATGTAGGCTACACGAGAACGGAGACATCGAGTAACCAAAACAAATGCGTTAAACAAATTCGTACACGTTATTTATCAATAAAACTCTAGAATTAAAGGATATACAACGAGAAACAACGTTTGACAACCTTTAAACAGTTTTAATAACTATCTCAAAAATTGTCGCTCTAATGCAAACAACTGCTGAGTTATCTACTCAAATTTGTTGAACAAAAAGACTTACGTATTTTAAGCATGCTAACCTTTAGCCCAGTAAGCAAATTAAAAAAAAAACGCAATATGTAGGCTACACGAGAACGGAGACGTCGAGTAACCAAAACAAATGCGTTAAACAAATTCGTACACGTTATTTATCAATTTAGCTCTAGAATTAAAGGATATACAACGAGAAACAACGTTTGACAACCTTTAAACAGTTTTAATAACTATCTCAAAAATTGTCGCTCTGATGCAAACAACTGATGAGTTATCTACTTAAATTTGTTGAACAAAACGACTTACGTATCTTAAGCATGCTAACCTTTAGCCCGGTAAGCAAATTAAAAAAAAAAAACGCAATATGTAGGCTACACGAGAACGGAGACGTCGAGTAACCAAAACAAATGCGTTAAACAAATTCGTACACGTTATTTATCAATTTAACTCTAGAATTAAAGGATATACAACGAGAAACAACGTTTTACAACCTTTAAACAGTTTTAATAACTATCTCAAAAATTGTCGCTCTGATGCAAACAACTGCTGAGTTATCTACTCAAATTTGTTGAACAAAACGACTTACGTATTTTAAACATGCTAACCTTTAGCCCGGTAAGCAAATTAAAAAAAAAAACGCAATATGTAGGCTACACGAGAACGGAGACGTCGAGTAAACAAAACAAATGCGTTAAACAAATTCGTACACGTTATTTATCAATTTAACTCTAGAATTAAAGGATATACAACGAGAAACAACGTTTGACAACCTTTAAACAGTTTTAATAACTATCTAAAAATCGTCGCTCTGATGCAAACAACTGATGAGTTATCTACTTAAATTTGTTGAACAAAACGACTTACGTATTTTAAACATGCTAACCTTTAGCCCGGTAAGCAAATTAAAAAAAAAACGCAATATGTAGGCTACACGAGAACGGAGACGTCGAGTCACCAAAACAAATGCGTTAATCAAATTCGTACACGTTATTTATCAATTTAACTCTAGAATTAAAGGATATACAACGAGAAACAACGTTTGACAACCTTTAAACAGTTTTAATAACTATCTCAAAAATTGTCGCTCTGATGCAAACAACTGCTGAGTTATCTACTTAAATTTGTTGAACAAAACGACTTACGTATTTTAAGCATGCTAACCTTTAGCCCGGTAAGCAAATTAAAAAAAAAAACCGCAATATGTAGGCTACACGAGAACGGAGACGTCGAGTAACCAAAACAAATGCGTTAAACAAATTCGTACACGTTATTTATCAATTTAACTCTAGAATTAAAGGATATACAACGAGAAACAACGTTTGACAACCTTTAAACAGTTTTAATAACTATCTCAAAAATTGTCGCTCTGATGCAAACAACTGATGAGTTATCTACTTAAATTTGTTGAACAAAACGACTTACGTATCTTAAGCATGCTAACCTTTAGCCCGCTACGCAAATTAAAAAAAAAAACGCAATATGTAGACTACACGAGAACGGAGACGTCGAGTAACCAAAACAAATGCGTTAAACAAATTCGTACACGTTATTTGTCAATTTAACTCTAGAATTAAAGAATATACAACGAGAAACAACGTTTGACAACCTTTAAACAGTTTTAATAACTATCTCAAAAATTGTCGCTCTGATGCAAACAACTGCTGAATTATCTACTTAAATTTGTTGAACAAAACGACTTACGTATTTTAAACATGCTAACCTTTAGCCCGGTAAGCAAATTAAAAAAAAAAACGCAATATGTAGGCTACACGAGAACGGAGACGTCGAGTCACCAAAACAAATGCGTTAACCAAATTCGTACACGTTATTTAACAATTTAACTCTAGAATTAAAGGATATACAACGAGAAACAACGTTTGACAACCTTTAAACAGTTTTAATAACTATCTCAAAAATTGTCGCTCTGATGCAAACAACTGCTGAGTTATCTACTTAAATTTGTTGAACAAAACGACTTACGTATTTTAAGCATGCTAACCTTTAGCCCGGTAAGCAAATTAAAAAAAAAAAACGCAATATGTAGGCTACACGAGAACGGAGACGTCGAGTAACCAAAATAAATGCGTTAAACAAATTCCTACACGTTATTTGTCAATTTAACTCTAGAATTAAAGGATATACAACGAGAAACAACGTTTGACAACCTTCAAACAGTTTTAATAACTATCTCAAAAATTGTCGCTCTGATGCAAACAACTGATGAGTTATCTACTTAAATTTGTTGAACAAAACGACTTACGTATTTTAAGCATGCTAACCTTTAGCCCGGTAAGCAAATTAAAAAAAAAAACGCAATATTTAGGCTACACGAGAACGGAGACGTCGAGTAACCAAAACAAATGCGTTAAACAAATTCGTACACGTTATTTATCAATTTAACTCTAGAATTAAAGGATATACAACCAGAAACAACGTTTGACAACCTTTAAACAGTTTTAATAACTATCTCAAAAATTGTCGCTCTGATGGAAACAACTGCTGAGTTATCTACTCAAATTTGTTGAACAAAACGACTTACGTATTTCAAGCATGCTAACCTTTAGCCCGGTAAGCAAATTAAAAAAAAAAAACGCAATATGTAGGCTACACGAGAACGGAGACGTCGAGTAACCAAAACAAATGCGTTAAACAAATTCGTACACGTTATTTATCAATTTAACTCTAGAATTAAAGGATATACAACGAGAAACAACGTTTGACAACCTTTAAACAGTTTTAATAACTATCTCAAAAATTGTCGCTCTGATGCAAACAACTGCTGAGTTATCTACTCAAATTAGTTGAACAAAACGACTTACGTATTTTAAGCATGCTAACCTTTAGCCCGGTAAGCAAATTAAAAACAAAACGCAATATGTAGGCTACACGAGAACGGAGACGTCGAGTAACCAAAACAAATGCGTTAAACAAATTCGTACACGTTATTTATCAATTTAATATTAGAATTAAAGGATATACAACGAGAAACAACGTTTGACAACCTTTAAACATTTTTAATAACTATCTCAAAAATTGTCGCTCTGATGCAAACAACTGCTGAGTTATCTATTCAAATTTGTTGAACAAAACGACTTACGTATTTTAAGCATGCTAACCTTTAGCCCGGTAAGCAAATTAAAAAAAAAACGCAATATGTAGGCTACACGAGAACGGAGACGTCGAGTAACCAAAACAAATGCGTTAAACAAATTCGTACACGTTATTTATCAATTTAACATTAGAATTAAAGGATATACAACGAGAAACAACGTTTGACAACCTTTAAACATTTTTAATAACTATCTCAAAAATTGTCGCTCTGATGCAAACAACTGATGAGTTATCTACTTAAATTTGTTGAACAAAACGACTTACGTATTTTAAGCATGTTAACCTTTAGCCCGGTAAGCAAATTAAAAAAAACGCAATATGTAGGCTACACGAGAACGGAGACGTCGAGTAACCAAAACAAATGCGTTAAACAAATTCGTACACGTTATTTATCAATTTAACATTAGAATTAAAGGATATACAACGAGAAACAACGTTTGACAACCTTTAAACATTTTTAATAACTATCTCAAAAATTGTCGCTCTGATGCAAACAACTGCTGAGTTATCTATTCAAATTTGTTGAACAAAACGACTTACGTATTTTAAGCATGCTAACCTTTAGCCCGGTAAGCAAATTAAAAAAAAAACGCAATATGTAGGCTACACGAGAACGGAGACGTCGAGTCACCAAAACAAATGCGTTAAACAAATTCGTACACGTTATTTATCAATTTAACTCTAGAATTAAAGGATATACAACGAGAAACAACGTTTGACAACCTTTAAACAGTTTTAATAACTATCTCAAAAATTGTCGCTCTGATGCAAACAACTGATGAGTTATCTACTTAAATTTGTTGAACAAAACGACTTACGTATTTTAAGCATGCTAACCTTTAGCCCGGTAAGCAAATTAAAAAAAAAAACGCAATATGTAGGCTACAAGAGAACGGAGACGTCGAGTAACCAAAACAAATGCGTTAAACAAATTCGTACACGTTATTTATCAATTTAACTCTAGAATTAAAGGATATACAACGAGAAACAACGTTTGACAACCTTTAAATAATTTTAATAACTATCTCAAAAATTGTCGCTCTGATGGAAAGAACTGCTGAGTTATCTACTCAAATTTGTTGAACAAAACGACTTACGTATTTTAAGCATGCTAACCTTTAGCCCGGTAAGCAAATTAAAAAAAAAACGCAATATGTAGGCTACAAGAGAACGGAGACGTCGAGTAACCAAAACAAATGCGTTAAACAAATTCGTACACGTTATTTATCAATTTAACTCTAGAATTAAAGGATATACAACGAGAAACAACGTTTGACAACCTTTAAACAGTTTTAATAACTATCTCAAAAATTGTCGCTCTGATGCAAACAACTGATGAGTTATCTATTTAATTTGTTGAACAAAACGACTTACGTATTTTAAGCATGCTAACCTTTAGTCCGGTAAGCAAATTAAAAAAAAACGCAATATGTAGGCTACACGAGAACGGAGACGTCGAGTAACCAAAACAAATGCGTTAAACAAATTCGTACACGTTATTTATCAATTTAACTCTAGAATTAAAGGATATACAACGAGAAACAACGTTTGACAACCTTTAAACAGTTTTAATAACTATCTCAAAAATCGTCGCTCTGATGCAAACAACTGATGAGTTATCTACTTAAATTTGTTGAACGAAACGACTTACGTATTTTAAACATGCTAACCTTTAGCCCGGTAAGCAAATTAAAAAAAAAAACGCAACATGTAGGCTACACGAGAACGGAGACGTCGAGTAACCAAAACAAATGCGTTAAACAAATTCGTACATGTTATTTATCAATTTAACTCTAGAATTAAAGGATATACAACGAGAAACAACGTTTGACAACCTTTAAACAGTTTTAATAACTATCTCAAAAATTGTCGCTCTGATGCAAACAACTGATGAGTTATCTATTTAATTTGTTGAACAAAACGACTTACGTATTTTAAACATGCTAACCTTTAGCCCGGTAAGCAAATTAAAAAAAAAAAAAACGCAACATGTAGGCTACACGAGAACGGAGACGTCGAGTAACCAAAACAAATGCGTTAAACAAATTCGTACACGTTATTTATCAATTTAACTCTAGAATTAAAGGATATACAACGAGAAACAACGTTTGACAACCTTTAAACAGTTTTAATAACTATCTCAAAAATTGTCGCTCTGATGCAAACAACTGATGAGTTATCTATTTAATTTGTTGAACAAAACGACTTACGTATTTTAAGCATGCTAACCTTTAGTCCGGTAAGCAAATTAAAAAAAAACGCAATATGTAGGCTACACGAGAACGGAGACGTCGAGTAACCAAAACAAATGCGTTAAACAAATTCGTACACGTTATTTATCAATTTAACTCTAGAATTAAAGGATATACAACGAGAAACAACGTTTGACAACCTTTAAACAGTTTTAATAACTATCTCAAAAATCGTCGCTCTGATGCAAACAACTGATGAGTTATCTACTTAAATTTGTTGAACGAAACGACTTACGTATTTTAAACATGCTAACCTTTAGCCCGGTAAGCAAATTAAAAAAAAAAACGCAACATGTAGGCTACACGAGAACGGAGACGTCGAGTAACCAAAACAAATGCGTTAAACAAATTCGTACATGTTATTTATCAATTTAACTCTAGAATTAAAGGATATACAACGAGAAACAACGTTTGACAACCTTTAAACAGTTTTAATAACTATCTCAAAAATTGTCGCTCTGATGCAAACAACTGATGAGTTATCTACTTAAATTTGTTGAACAAAACGACTTACGTATCTTAAGCATGCTAACCTTTAGCCCGCTACGCAAATTAAAAAAAAAAACGCAATATGTAGACTACACGAGAACGGAGACGTCGAGTAACCAAAACAAATGCGTTAAACAAATTCGTACACGTTATTTGTCAATTTAACTCTAGAATTAAAGAATATACAACGAGAAACAACGTTTGACAACCTTTAAACAGTTTTAATAACTATCTCAAAAATTGTCGCTCTGATGCAAACAACTGCTGAATTATCTACTTAAATTTGTTGAACAAAACGACTTACGTATTTTAAACATGCTAACCTTTAGCCCGGTAAGCAAATTAAAAAAAAAAACGCAATATGTAGGCTACACGAGAACGGAGACGTCGAGTCACCAAAACAAATGCGTTAACCAAATTCGTACACGTTATTTAACAATTTAACTCTAGAATTAAAGGATATACAACGAGAAACAACGTTTGACAACCTTTAAACAGTTTTAATAACTATCTCAAAAATTGTCGCTCTGATGCAAACAACTGCTGAGTTATCTACTTAAATTTGTTGAACAAAACGACTTACGTATTTTAAGCATGCTAACCTTTAGCCCGGTAAGCAAATTAAAAAAAAAAAAACGCAATATGTAGGCTACACGAGAACGGAGACGTCGAGTAACCAAAATAAATGCGTTAAACAAATTCCTACACGTTATTTGTCAATTTAACTCTAGAATTAAAGGATATACAACGAGAAACAACGTTTGACAACCTTCAAACAGTTTTAATAACTATCTCAAAAATTGTCGCTCTGATGCAAACAACTGATGAGTTATCTACTTAAATTTGTTGAACAAAACGACTTACGTATTTTAAGCATGCTAACCTTTAGCCCGGTAAGCAAATTAAAAAAAAAAACGCAATATTTAGGCTACACGAGAACGGAGACGTCGAGTAACCAAAACAAATGCGTTAAACAAATTCGTACACGTTATTTATCAATTTAACTCTAGAATTAAAGGATATACAACCAGAAACAACGTTTGACAACCTTTAAACAGTTTTAATAACTATCTCAAAAATTGTCGCTCTGATGGAAACAACTGCTGAGTTATCTACTCAAATTTGTTGAACAAAACGACTTACGTATTTCAAGCATGCTAACCTTTAGCCCGGTAAGCAAATTAAAAAAAAAAAACGCAATATGTAGGCTACACGAGAACGGAGACGTCGAGTAACCAAAACAAATGCGTTAAACAAATTCGTACACGTTATTTATCAATTTAACTCTAGAATTAAAGGATATACAACGAGAAACAACGTTTGACAACCTTTAAACAGTTTTAATAACTATCTCAAAAATTGTCGCTCTGATGCAAACAACTGCTGAGTTATCTACTCAAATTAGTTGAACAAAACGACTTACGTATTTTAAGCATGCTAACCTTTAGCCCGGTAAGCAAATTAAAAACAAAACGCAATATGTAGGCTACACGAGAACGGAGACGTCGAGTAACCAAAACAAATGCGTTAAACAAATTCGTACACGTTATTTATCAATTTAATATTAGAATTAAAGGATATACAACGAGAAACAACGTTTGACAACCTTTAAACATTTTTAATAACTATCTCAAAAATTGTCGCTCTGATGCAAACAACTGCTGAGTTATCTATTCAAATTTGTTGAACAAAACGACTTACGTATTTTAAGCATGCTAACCTTTAGCCCGGTAAGCAAATTAAAAAAAAAACGCAATATGTAGGCTACACGAGAACGGAGACGTCGAGTAACCAAAACAAATGCGTTAAACAAATTCGTACACGTTATTTATCAATTTAACATTAGAATTAAAGGATATACAACGAGAAACAACGTTTGACAACCTTTAAACATTTTTAATAACTATCTCAAAAATTGTCGCTCTGATGCAAACAACTGATGAGTTATCTACTTAAATTTGTTGAACAAAACGACTTACGTATTTTAAGCATGTTAACCTTTAGCCCGGTAAGCAAATTAAAAAAAACGCAATATGTAGGCTACACGAGAACGGAGACGTCGAGTAACCAAAACAAATGCGTTAAACAAATTCGTACACGTTATTTATCAATTTAACATTAGAATTAAAGGATATACAACGAGAAACAACGTTTGACAACCTTTAAACATTTTTAATAACTATCTCAAAAATTGTCGCTCTGATGCAAACAACTGCTGAGTTATCTATTCAAATTTGTTGAACAAAACGACTTACGTATTTTAAGCATGCTAACCTTTAGCCCGGTAAGCAAATTAAAAAAAAACGCAATATGTAGGCTACACGAGAACGGAGACGTCGAGTCACCAAAACAAATGCGTTAAACAAATTCGTACACGTTATTTATCAATTTAACTCTAGAATTAAAGGATATACAACGAGAAACAACGTTTGACAACCTTTAAACAGTTTTAATAACTATCTCAAAAATTGTCGCTCTGATGCAAACAACTGATGAGTTATCTACTTAAATTTGTTGAACAAAACGACTTACGTATTTTAAGCATGCTAACCTTTAGCCCGGTAAGCAAATTAAAAAAAAAAAACGCAATATGTAGGCTACAAGAGAACGGAGACGTCGAGTAACCAAAACAAATGCGTTAAACAAATTCGTACACGTTATTTATCAATTTAACTCTAGAATTAAAGGATATACAACGAGAAACAACGTTTGACAACCTTTAAATAATTTTAATAACTATCTCAAAAATTGTCGCTCTGATGGAAAGAACTGCTGAGTTATCTACTCAAATTTGTTGAACAAAACGACTTACGTATTTTAAGCATGCTAACCTTTAGCCCGGTAAGCAAATTAAAAAAAAAAACGCAATATGTAGGCTACAAGAGAACGGAGACGTCGAGTAACCAAAACAAATGCGTTAAACAAATTCGTACACGTTATTTATCAATTTAACTCTAGAATTAAAGGATATACAACGAGAAACAACGTTTGACAACCTTTAAACAGTTTTAATAACTATCTCAAAAATTGTCGCTCTGATGCAAACAACTGATGAGTTATCTATTTAATTTGTTGAACAAAACGACTTACGTATTTTAAGCATGCTAACCTTTAGTCCGGTAAGCAAATTAAAAAAAAAACGCAATATGTAGGCTACACGAGAACGGAGACGTCGAGTAACCAAAACAAATGCGTTAAACAAATTCGTACACGTTATTTATCAATTTAACTCTAGAATTAAAGGATATACAACGAGAAACAACGTTTGACAACCTTTAAACAGTTTTAATAACTATCTCAAAAATCGTCGCTCTGATGCAAACAACTGATGAGTTATCTACTTAAATTTGTTGAACGAAACGACTTACGTATTTTAAACATGCTAACCTTTAGCCCGGTAAGCAAATTAAAAAAAAAAAACGCAACATGTAGGCTACACGAGAACGGAGACGTCGAGTAACCAAAACAAATGCGTTAAACAAATTCGTACATGTTATTTATCAATTTAACTCTAGAATTAAAGGATATACAACGAGAAACAACGTTTGACAACCTTTAAACAGTTTTAATAACTATCTCAAAAATTGTCGCTCTGATGCAAACAACTGATGAGTTATCTATTTAATTTGTTGAACAAAACGACTTACGTATTTTAAACATGCTAACCTTTAGCCCGGTAAGCAAATTAAAAAAAAAAAAAACGCAACATGTAGGCTACACGAGAACGGAGACGTTGAGTAACCAAAACAAATGCGTTAAACAAATTCGTACACGTTATTTATCAATTTAACTCTAGAATTAAAGGATATACAACGAGAAACAACGTTTGACAACCTTTAAACAGTTTTAATAACTATCTCAAAAATCGTCGCTCTGATGCAAACAACTGATGAGTTATCTACTTAAATTTGTTGAACAAAACGACTTACGTATTTTAGACATGCTAACCTTTAGCCCGGTAAGCAAATTAAAAAAAAAAACGCAACATGTAGGCTACACGAGAACGGAGACGTCGAGTAACCAAAACAAATGCGTTAAACAAATTCGTACACGTTATTTATCAATAAAACTCTAGAATTAAAGGATATACAACGAGAAACAACGTTTGACAACCTTTAAACAGTTTTAATAACTATCTCAAAAATTGTCGCTCTGATGCGAACAACTGCTGAGTTATCTACTCAAATTTGTTGAACAAAACGACTTACGTATTTTAAGCATGCTAACCTTTAGCCCGGTAAGCAAATTAAAAAAAAACGCAATATGTAGGCTACACAAGAACGGAGACGTCGAGTAACCAAAACAAATGCGTTAAACAAATTCGTACACGTTATTTATCAATTTAACTCTAGAATTAAAGCATATACAACGAGAAACAACGTTTGACAACCTTTAAACAGTTTTAATAACTATCTCAAAAATTGTCGCTCTGATGCAAACAACTGATGAGTTATCTACTTAAATTTGTTGAACAAAACGACTTACGTATCTTAAGCATGCTAACCTTTAGCCCGGTAAGCAAATTAAAAAAAAAAAACGCAATATGTAGGCTACACGAGAACGGAGACGTCGAGTAACCAAAACAAATGCGTTAAACAAATTCGTACACGTTATTTATCAATTTAACTCTAGAATTAAAGAATATACAACGAGAAACAACGTTTGACAACCTTTAAACAGTTTTAATAACTATCTCAAAAATTGTCGCTCTGATGCAAACAACTGCTGAGTTATCTACTCAAATTTGTTGAACAAAACGACTTACGTATTTTAAACATGCTGACCTTTAGCCCGGTAAGCAAATTAAAAAAAAACGCAATATGTAGGCTACACGAGAACGGAGACGTCGAGTAACCAAAACAAATGCGTTAAACAAATTCGTACACGTTATTTATCAATTTAACTCTAGAATTAAAGGATATACAACGAGAAACAACGTTTGACAACCTTTAAACAGTTTTAATAACTATCTAAAAATCGTCGCTCTGATGCAAACAACTGATGAGTTATCTACTTAAATTTGTTGAACAAAACGACTTACATATTTTAAACATGCTAACCTTTAGCCCGGTAAGCAAATTAAAAAAAAAAACGCAATATGTAGGCTACACGAGAACGGAGACGTCGAGTAACCAAACCAAATGCGTTAAACAAATTCTTACACGTTATTTATCAATTTAACTCTAGAATTAAAGGATATACAACGAGAAACAACGTTTGACAACCTTTAAACAGTTTTAATAACTATCTCAAAAATTGTCGCTCTGATGCAAACAACTGCTGAGTTATCTACTTAAATTTGTTGAACAAAACGACTTACGTATTTTAAGCATGCCAACCTTTAGCCCGGTAAGCAAATTAAAAAAAAAAAACGCAATATGTAGACTACACGGGAACGGAGACGTCGAGTAACCAAAACAAATGCGTTAAACAAATTCGTACACGTTATTTATCAATTTAACTCTAGACTTAAAGGATATACAACGAGAAACAACGTTTGACAACCTTTAAACAGTTTTAATAACTATCTCAAAAATTGTCGCACTGATGCAAACAACTGATGAGTTATCTACTTAAATTTGTTGAACAAAACGACTTACGTATTTTAAGCATGCTAACCTTTAGCCCGGTAAGCAAATTAAAAAAAAAACGCAATATGTAGGCTACACGAGAACGGAAACGTCGAGTAACCAAAACAAATGCGTTAAACAAATTCGTACACGTTATTTATCAATTTAACTCTAGAATTAAAGGATATACAACGAGAAACAACGTTTGACAACCTTTAAACAGTTTTAATAACTATCTCAAAAATTGTCGCTCTGATGCAAACAACTGATGAGTTATCTACTTAAATTTGTTGAACAAAACGACTTACGTATTTTAAGCATGCTAACCTTTAGCCCGGTAAGCAAATTAAAAAAAAAAACGCAATATGTAGGCTACAAGAGAACGGAAACGTCGAGTAACCAAATCAAATGCGTTAAGCAAATTCGTACACGTTATTTATCAATTTAACTCTAGAATTAAAGGATATACAACGAGAAACAACGTTTGACAACCTTTAAATAGTTTTAATAACTATCTCAAAAATTGTCGCTCTGATGGAAACAACTGCTGAGTTATCTACTCAAATTTTTTGAACAAAACGACTTACGTATTTTAAGCATGCTAACCTTTAGCCCGGTAAGCAAATTAAAAAAAAAAACGCAATATGTAGGCTACAAGAGAACGGAGACGTCGAGTAACCAAAACAAATGCGTTAAACAAATTCGTACACGTTAGTTATCAATTTAACTCTAGAATTAAAGGATATACAACGAGAAACAACGTTTGACAACCTTTAAACAGTTTTAATAACTATCTCAAAAATTGTCGCTCTGATGCAAACAACTGATGAGTTATCTATTTAATTTGTTGAACAAAATGACTTACGTATTTTAAGCATGCTAACCTTTAGCCCGGTAAGCAAATTAAAAAAAAACGCAATATGTAGGCTACACGAGAACGGAGACGTCGAGTAACCAAAACAAATGCGTTAAACAAATTCGTACACGTTATTTATCAATTTAACTCTAGAATTAAAGGATATACAACGAGAAACAACGTTTGACAACCTTTAAACAGTTTTAATAACTATCTCAAAAATCGTCGCTCTGATGCAAACAACTGATGAGTTATCTACTTAAATTTGTTGAACGAAACGACTTACGTATTTTAAACATGCTAACCTTTAGCCCGGTAAGCAAATTAAAAAAAAAAAACGCAACATGTAGGCTACACGAGAACGGAGACGTCGAGTAACCAAAACAAATGCGTTAAACAAATTCGTACATGTTATTTATCAATTTAACTCTAGAATTAAAGGATATACAACGAGAAACAACGTTTGACAACCTTTAAACAGTTTTAATAACTATCTCAAAAATTGTCGCTCTGATGCAAACAACTGATGAGTTATCTATTTAATTTGTTGAACAAAACGACTTACGTATTTTAAACATGCTAACCTTTAGCCCGGTAAGCAAATTAAAAAAAAAAAAACGCAACATGTAGGCTACACGAGAACGGAGACGTCGAGTAACCAAAACAAATGCGTTAAACAAATTCGTACACGTTATTTATCAATTTAACTCTAGAATTAAAGGATATACAACGAGAAACAACGTTTGACAACCTTTAAACAGTTTTAATAACTATCTCAAAAATCGTCGCTCTGATGCAAACAACTGATGAGCTATCTACTTAAATTTGTTGAACAAAACGACTTACGTATTTTAAACATGCTAACCTTTAGCCCGGTAAGCAAATTAAAAAAAAAAAACGCAACATGTAGGCTACACGAGAACGGAGACGTCGAGTAACCAAAACAAATGCGTTAAACAAATTCGTACACGTTATTTATCAATAAAACTCTAGAATTAAAAGATATACAACGAGAAACAACGTTTGACAACCTTTAAACAGTTTTAATAACTATCTCAAAAATTGTCGCTCTGATGCAAACAACTGCTGAGTTATCTACTCAAATTTGTTGAACAAAACGACTTACGTATTTTAAGCATGCTAACCTTTAGCCCGGTAAGCAAATTAAAAAAAAAAACGCAATATGTAGGCTACACGAGAACGGAGACGTCGAGTAACCAAAACAAATGCGTTAAACAAATTCGTACACGTTATTTATCAATTTAGCTCTAGAATTAAAGGATATACAACGAGAAACAACGTTTGACAACCTTTAAACAGTTTTAATAACTATCTCAAAAATTGTCGCTCTGATGCAAACAACTGATGAGTTATCTACTTAAATTTGTTGAACAAAACGACTTACGTATCTTAAGCATGCTAACCTTTAGCCCGGTAAGCAAATTAAAAAAAAAAAACGCAATATGTAGGCTACACGAGAACGGAGACGTCGAGTAACCAAAACAAATGCGTTAAACAAATTCGTACACGTTATTTATCAATTTAACTCTAGAATTAAAGAATATACAACGAGAAACAACGTTTGACAACCTTTAAACAGTTTTAATAACTATCTCAAAAATTGTCGCTCTGATGCAAACAACTGCTGAGTTATCTACTCAAATTTGTTGAACAAAACGACTTACGTATTTTAAACATGCTGACCTTTAGCCCGGTAAGCAAATTAAAAAAAAAACGCAATATGTAGGCTACACGAGAACGGAGACGTCGAGTAACCAAAACAAATGCGTTAAACAAATTCGTACACGTTATTTATCAATTTAACTCTAGAATTAAAGGATATACAACGAGAAACAACGTTTGACAACCTTTAAACAGTTTTAATAACTATCTCAAAAATTGTCGCTCTGATGCAAACAACTGCTGAGTTATCTACTTAAATTTGTTGAACAAAACGACTTACGTATTTTAAGCATGCTAACCTTTAGCCCGGTAAGCAAATTAAAAAAAAAAACGCAATATGTAGACTACACGGGAACGGAGACGTCGAGTAACCAAAACAAATGCGTTAAACAAATTCGTACACGTTATTTATCAATTTAACTCTAGAATTAAAGGATATACAACGAGAAACAACGTTTGACAACCTTTAAACAGTTTTAATAACTATCTCAAAAATTGTCGCTCTGATGCAAACAAGTGATGAGTTATCTACTTAAATTTGTTGAACAAAACGACTTACATATTTTAAGCATGCTAAACTTTAGCCCGGTAAGCAAATTAAAAAAAAAAAACGCAATATGTAGGCTACACGAGAACGGAGACGTCGAGTAACCAAAACAAATGCGTTAAACAAATTCGTACACGTTATTTATCAATTTAACTCTAGAATTAAAGGATATACAACGAGAAACAAAGTTTGACAACCTTTAAACAGTTTTAAAAACTATCTCAAAAATTGACGCTCTGATGGAAACAACTGCTGAGTTATCTACTCAAATTTGTTGAACAAAACGACTTACATATTTTAAGCATACTAACTTTTAGCCCGGTAAGCAAATTAAAAAAAAAAACGCAATATGTAGGCTACACGAGAACGGAGACGTCGAGTAACCAAAACAAATGCGTTAAACAAATTCGTACACGTTATTTATCAATTTAACTCTAGAATTAAAGGATATACAACGAGAAACAACGTTTGACAACCTTTAAACAGTTTTAATAACTATCTCAAAAATTGTCGCTCTGATGCAAACAACTGCTGAGTTATCTACTCAAATTAGTTGAGCAAAACGACTTACGTATTTTAAGCATGCTAACCTTTAGCCCGGTAAGCAAATTAAAAAAAAAACGCAATATGTAGGCTACACGAGAACGGAGACGTCGAGTAACCAAAACAAATGCGTTAAACAAATTCGTACACGTTATTTATCAATTTAACTCTAGAATTAAAGGATATCCAACGAGAAACAACGTTTGACAACCTTTAAACAGTTTTAATAACTATCTCAAAAATTGTCGCTCTGATGCAAACAACTGATGAGTTATCTACTTAAATTTGTTGAACAAAACGACTTACGTATTTTAAGCATGCTAACCTTTAGCCCGGTAAGCAAACTAAAAAAAAACGCAATATGTAGGCTACACGAGAACGGAGACGTCGAGTAACCAAAACAAATGCGTTAAACAAATTCGTACACGTTATTTATCAATTTAACATTAGAATTAAAGGATATACAACGAGAAACAACGTTTGACAACCTTTAAACAGTTTTAATAACTATCTCAAAAATTGTCGCTCTGAGGCAAACAACTGCTGAGTTATCTACTCAAATTTGTTGAACAAAACGACTTACGTATTTTAAGCATGCTAACCTTTAGCCCGGTAAGCAAATTAAAAAAAAACGCAATATGTAGGCTACACGAGAACGGAGACGTCGAGTAACCAAAACAAATGCGTTAAACAAATTCGTACACGTTATTTATCAATTTAACTCTAGAATTAAAGGATATACAACGAGAAACAACGTTTGACAACCTTTAAACAGTTTTAATAACTATCTCAAAAATTGTCGCTCTGAGGCAAACAACTGCTGAGTTATCTACTCAAATTTGTTGAACAAAACGACTTACGTATTTTAAGCATGCTAACCTTTAGCCCGGTAAGCAAATTAAATAAAAACGCAATATGTAGGCTACACGAGAACGGAGACGTCGAGTAACCAAAACAAATGCGTTAAACAAATTCGTACACGTTATTTATCAATTTAACTCTAGAATTAAAGGATATACAACGAGAAACAACGTTTGACAACCTTTAAACAGTTTTAATAACTATCTCAAAAATTGTCGCTCTGATGCAAACAACTGATGAGTTATCTACTTAAATTTGTTGAACAAAACGACTTACGTATTTTAAGCATGCTAACCTTTAGCCCGGTAAGCAAATTAAAAAAAAACGCAATATGTAGGCTACACGAGAACGGAGACGTCGAGTAACCAAAACAAATGCGTTAAACAAATTCGTACACGTTATTTATCAATTTAACTCTAGAATTAAAGGATA
Organism: Eurosta solidaginis; assembly: GCF_040869045.1. Taxonomy (NCBI): domain Eukaryota; kingdom Metazoa; phylum Arthropoda; class Insecta; order Diptera; family Tephritidae; genus Eurosta; species Eurosta solidaginis. Next base: position 771,495 of record NW_027136897.1, read on the forward strand.
TACAACGAGAAACAACGTTTGACAACCTTTAAATAGTTTTAATAACTATCTCAAAAATTGTCGCTCTGATGGAAACAACTGCTGAGTTATCTACTCAAATTTGTTGAACAAAACGACTTACGTATTTTAAGCATGCTAACCTTTAGCCCGGTAAGCAAATTAAAAAAAAAAACGCAATATGTAGGCTACAAGAGAACGGAGACGTCGAGTAACCAAAACAAATGCGTTAAACAAATTCGTACACGTTATTTATCAATTTAACTCTAGAATTTAAGGATATACAACGAGAAACAACGTTTGACAACCTTTAAATAGTTTTAATAACTATCTCAAAAATTGTCGCTCTGATGCAAACAACTGCTGAGTTATCTACTCAAATTTGTTGAACAAAACGACCTACGTATTTTAAGCATGCTAACCTTTAGCCCGGTAAGCAAATTAACAAAAAAAAAAAACGCAATATGTAGGCTACACGAGAACGGAGACTTCGAGTAACCAAAAGAAATGCGCTAAACAAATTCGTACACGTTATTTATCAATTTAACTCTAGAATTAAAGGATATACAACGAGAAACAACGTTTGACAACCTTTAAACAGTTTTAATAACTATCTCAAAAATTGTCGCTCTGATGCACACAACTGATGAGTTATCTACTTAAATTTGTTGAACAAAACGACTTACGTATTTTAAGCATGCTAACCTTTAGCCCGGTAAGCAAATTAAAAAAAAACGCAATATGTAGGCTACACCAGAACGGAGACGTCGAGTAACCAAAACAAATGCGTTAAACAAATTCGTACACGTTATTTATCAATTTAACTCTAGAATTAAAGGATATACAACGAGAAACAACGTTTGACAACCTTTAAACAGTTTTAATAACTATCTCAAAAATTGTCGCTCTGATGCAAACAACTGATGAGTTATCTACTTAAATTTGTTGAACAAAACGACTTACGTATTTTAAGCATGCTAACCTTTAGCCCGGTAAGCAAATTAAAAAAAAAACGCAATATGTAGGCTACACGAGAACGGAGACGTCGAGTAACCAAAACAAATGCGTTAAACAAATTCGTACACGTTATTTATCAATTTAACATTAGAATTAAAGGATATACAACGAGAAACAACGTTTGACAACCTTTAAACAGTTTTAATAACTATCTCAAAAATTGTCGCTCTGATGCAAACAATTGCTGAGTTATCTACTCAAATTTGTTGAACAAAACGACTTACGTATTTTAAGCATGCTAACCTTTAGCCCGGTAAGCAAATTAAAAAAAAAAAAACGCAATATGTAGGCTACACGAGAACGGAGACGTCGAGTAACCAAAACAAATGCGTTAAACAAATTCGTACACGTTATTTATCAATTTAACTCTAGAATTAAAGGATATACAACGAGAAACAACGTTTGACAACCTTTAAATAGTTTTAATAACTATCTCAAAAATTGTCGCCCTGATGGAAACAACTGCTGAGTTATCTACTCAAATTTGTTGAACAAAACGACTTACGTGTTTTAAGCATGCTAACCTTTAGCCCGGTAAGCAAATTAAAAAAAAAAACGCAATATGTAGGCTACACGAGAACGGAGACTTCGAGTAACCAAAACAAATGCGTTAAACAAATTCGTAAACGTTATTTATCAATTTAACTCTAGAATTAAAGGATATACAACGAGAAACAACGTTTGACAACCTTTAAACAGTTTTAATAACTCTCTCAAAAATTGTCGCTCTGATGCAAACAACTGATGAGTTATCTACTTAAATTTGTTGAACAAAACGACTTACGTATTTTAAGCATGCTAACCTTTAGCCCGGTAAGCAAATTAAAAAAAAAAACGCAATATGTAGGCTACACCAGAACGGAGACGTCGAGTAACCAAAACAAATGCGTTAAACAAATTCGTACACGTTATTTATCAATTTAGCTCTAGAATTAAAGGATATACAACGAGAAACAACGTTTGACAACCTTTAAACAGTTTTAATAAATATCTCAAAAATCGTCGCTCTGATGCAAACAACTGATGAGTTATCTACTTAAATTTGTTGAACAAAACGACTTACGTATTTTAAACATGCTAACCTTTAGCCCGGTAAGCAAATTAAAAAAAAACGCAACATGTAGGCTACACGAGAACGGAGACGTCAAGTAACCAAAACAAATGCGTTAAACAAATTCGTACACGTTATTTATCAATTTAACTCTAGAATTAAAGGATATACAACGAGAAACAACGTTTGACAACCTTTAAACAGTTTTAATAACTATCTCAAAAATTGTCGCTCTGATGCAAACAACTGCTGAGTTATCTACTCAAATTAGTTGAACAAAACGACTTACGTATTTTAAGCATGCTAGCCTTTAGCCCGGTAAGCAAATTAAAAAAAAAAAACGCAATATGTAGGCTACACGAGAACGGAGACGTCGAGTAACCAAAACAAATGCGTTAAACAAATTCGTACACGTTATTTATCAATTTAACTCTAGAATTAAAGGATATACAACGAGAAACAACGTTTGACAACCTTTAAATAGTTTTAATAACTATCTCAAAAATTGTCGCTCTGATGCAAACAACTGATGAGTTATCTACTTAAATTTGTTGAACAAAACGACTTACGTATTTTAAGCATGCTAACCTTTAGCCCGGTAAGCAAATTAAAAAAAAAACGCAATATGTAGGCTACACGAGAACGGAGACGTCGAGTAACCAAAACAAATGCGTTAAACAAATTCGTACACGTTATTTATCAATTTAACTCTAGAATTAAAGGATATACAACGAGAAACAACGTTTGACAACCTTTAAACAGTTTTAATAACTATCTCAAAAATTGTCGCTCTGATGCAAACAACTGATGAGTTATCTACTTAAATTTGTTGAACAAAACGACTTACGTATTTTAAGCATGCTAACCTTTAGCCCGGTAAGCAAATTAAAAAAAAACGCTATATGTAGGCTACACGAGAACGGAGACGTCGAGTAACCAAAACAAATGCGTTAAACAAATTCGTACACGTTATTTATCAATTTAACTCTAGAATTAAAGGATATACAACGAGAAACAACGTTTGACAACCTTTAAATAGTTTTAATAACTATCTCAAAAATTGTCGCTCTGATGGAAACAATTGCTGAGTTATCTACTCAAATTTGTTGAACAAAACGACATACGTATTTTAAGCATGCTAACCTTTAGCCCGGAAAGCAAGTTAAAAAAAAAACGCAATATGTAGGCTACACGAGAACGGAGACGTCGAGTAACCAAAACAAATGCGTTAAACAAATTCGTACACTTTATTTATCAATTTAACTCTAGAATTAAAGGATATACAACGAGAAACAACGTTTGACAACCTTTAAATAGTTTTAATAAGTATCTCAAAAATTGTCGCTCTGATGCAAACAACTGCTGAGTTATCTACTCAAATTTGTTGAACAAAACGACTTACGTATTTTAAGCATGCTAACCTTTAGCCCGGTAAGCAAATTAAAAAAAAAAACGCAATATGTAGGCTACACGAGAACGGAGACGTCGAGTAACCAAAACAAATGCGTTAAACAAATTCGTAGACGTTATTTATCAATTTAACTCTAGAATTAAAGGCTATACAACGAGAAACAACGTTTGACAACCTTTAAACAGTTTTAATAACTATCTCAAAAATTGTCGCTCTGATGCAAACAACTGATGAGTTATCTACTTAAATTTGTTGAACAAAACGACTTACGTATTTTAAGCATGCTAACCTTTAGCCCGGTAAGCAAGTTAAAAAAAAACGCAATATGTAGGCTACACGAGAACGGAGACGTCGAGTAACCAAAACAAATGCGTTAAACAAATTCGTACACGTTATTTATCAATTTAACTCTAGAATTAAAGGATATTCAACGAGAAACAACGTTTGACAACCTTTAAACAGTTTTAATAACTATCTCAAAAATTGTCGCTCTGATGCAAACAACTGATGAGTTATCTATTTAATTTGTTGAACAAAATGACTTACGTATTTTAAGCATGCTAACCTTTAGCCCGGTAAGCAAATTAAAAAAAAAAACGCAATATGTAGGCTACACGAGAACGGAGACGTCGAGTAACCAAAACAAATGCGTTAAACAAATTCGTACACGTTATTTATCAATTTAACTCTAGAATTAAAGGATATACAACGAGAAACAACGTTTGACAACCTTTAAACAGTTTTAATAGCTATCTCAAAAATTGTCGCTCTGATGCAAACAACTGATGAGTTATCTACTTAAATTTGTTGAACAAAACGACTTACGTATTTTAAGCATGCTAACCCTTAGCCCGGTAAGCAAATTAAAAAAAAAACGCAATATGTAGGCTACACGAGAACGGAGACGTCGAGTAACCAAAACAAATGCGTTAAACAAATTCGTACACGTTATTTATCAATTTAACTCTAGAATTAAAGAATATACAACGAGAAACAACGTTTGACAACCTTTAAACAGTTTTAATAACTATCTCAAAAATTGTCGCTCTGATGCAAACAACTGCTGAGTTATCTACTCAAATTTGTTGAACAAAACGACTTACGTATTTTAAGCATGCTAACCTTTAGCCCGGTAAGCAAATTAAAAAAAAACGCAATATGTAGGCTACACGAGAACGGAGACGTCGAGTAACCAAAACAAATGCGTTAAACAAATTCGTACACGTTATTTATCAATTTAACTCTAGAATTAAAGGATATACAACGAGAAACAACGTTTGACAACCTTTAAACAGTTTTAATAACTATCTCAAAAATCGTCGCTCTGATGCAAACAACTGATGAGTTATCTACTTAAATTTTTTGAACAAAACGACTTACGTATTTTAAACATGCTAACCTTTAGCCCGGTAAGCAAATTAAAAAAAAAAAACGCAATATGTAGGCTACACGAGAACGGAGACGTCGAGTAACCAAAACAAATGCGTTAAACAAATTCGTACACGTTATTTATCAATTTAACTCTAGAATTAAAGAATATACAACGAGAAACAACGTTTGACAACCTTTAAACAGTTTTAATAACTATCTCAAAAATTGTCGCTCTGATGCAAACAACTGCTGAGTTATCTACTCAAATTTGTTGAACAAAACGACTTACGTATTTTAAGCATGCTAACCTTTAGCCCGGTAAGCAAATTAAAAAAAAAAACGCAAAATGTAGGCTACACGAGAACGGAGACGTCGAGTAACCAAAACAAATGCGTTAAACAAATTCGTACACGTTATTTATCAATTTAACTCTAGAATTAAAGGATATACAACGAGAAACAACGTTTGACAACCTTTAAACAGTTTTAATAACTATCTCAAAAATTGTCGCTCTGATGCAAACAACTGATGAGTTATCTACTTAAATTTGTTGAACAAAACGACTTACGTATTTTAAGCATGCTAACCTTTAGCCCGGTAAGCAAATTAAAAAAAAACGCAATATGTAGGCTACACGAGAACGGAGACGTCGAGTAACCAAAACAAATGCGTTAAACAAATTCGTACACGGTATTTATCAATTTAACTCTAGAATTAAAGGATATACAACGAGAAACAACGTTTGACAACCTTTAAACAGTTTTAATAACTATCTCAAAAATTGTCGCTCTGATGGAAACAACTGCTGAGTTATCTACTCAAATTTGTTGAACAAAACGACTTACGTATTTTAAGCATGCTAACCTTTAGCCCGGTAAGCAAATTAAAAAAAAAAAAACGCAATATGTAGGCTACACGAGAACGGAGACGTCGAGTAACCAAAACAAATGCGCTAAACAAATTCGTACACGTTATTTATCAATTTAACTCTAGAATTAAAGGATATACAACGAGAAACAACGTTTGACAACCTTTAAACAGTTTTAATAACTATCTCAAAAATTGTCGCTTTGATGCAAACAACTGATGAGTTATCTACTTAAATTTGTTGAACAAAACGACTTACGTATTTTAAACATGCTAACCTTTAGCCCGGTAAGCAAATTAAAAAAAAAACGCAATATGTAGGCTACACGAGAACGGAGACGTCGAGTAACCAAAACAAATGCGTTAAACAAATTCGTACACGTTATTTATCAATTTAACTCTAGAATTAAAGGATATACAACGAGAAACAACGTTTGACAACCTTTAAACAGTTTTAATAACTATCTCAAAAATTGTCGCTCTGATGCAAACAACTGATGAGTTATCTACTTAAATTTGTTGAACAAAACGACTTACGTATTTTAAGCATGCTAACCTTTAGCCCGGTAAGCAAATTAAAAAAAAAAAACGCAATATGTAGGCTACACGAGAAAGGAGACGTCGAGTAACCAAAACAAATGCGTTAAACAAATTCGTACACGTTATTTATCAATTTAACTCTAGAATTAAAGGATATACAACGAGAAAAAACGTTTGACAACCTTTAAACAGTTTTAATAACTATCTCAAAAATTGTCGCTCTGATGCAAACAACTATTATTACTTAAATTATTATCTACTTAAATTTGTTGAACAAAACGACTTACGTATTTTAAGCATGCTAACTTTTAGCCCGGTAAGCAAATTAAAAAAAAAACGCAATATGTAGGCTACACGAGAACGGAGACGTCGAGTAACCAAAACAAATGCGTTAAACAAATTCGTACACGGTATTTATCAATTTAACTCTAGAATTAAAGGATATACAACGAGACACAACGTTTGACAACCTTTAAACAGTTTTAATAACTATCTCAAAAATTGTCGCTCTGATGGAAACAACTGCTGAGTTATCTACTCAAATTTGTTGAACAAAACGACTTACGTATTTTAAGCATGCTACCTTTTAGCCCGGTAAGCAAATTAAAAAAAAACGCAATATGTAGGCTACACGAAAACGGAGACGTCGAGTAACCAAAACAAATGCGTTAAACAAATTCGTACACGTTATTTATCAATTTAACTCTAGAATTAAAGGATATACAACGAGAAACAACGTTTGACAACCTTTAAACAGTTTTAATAACTATCTCAAAAATTGTCGCTTTGATGCAAACAACTGATGAGTTACCTACTTAAATTTGTTGAACAAAACGACTTACGTATTTTAAACATGCTAACCTTTAGCCCGGTAAGCAAATTAAAAAAAAACGCAATATGTAGGCTACACGAGAACGGAGACGTCGAGTAACCAAAACAAATGCGTTAAACAAATTCGTACACGTTATTTATCAATTTAACTCTAGAATTAAAGGATATACAACGAGAAACAATGTTTGACAACCTTTAAACAGTTTTAATAACTATCTCAAAAATTGTCGCTCTAATGCAAACAACTGATGAGTTATCTACTTAAATTTGTTGAACAAAACGACTTACGTATTTTAAGCATGCTAACCTTTAGCCCGGTAAGCAAATTAAAAAAAAAAAACGCAATATGTAGGCTACACGAGAAAGGAGACGTCGAGTAACCAAAACAAATGCGTTAAACAAATTCGTACACGTTATTTATCAATTTAACTCTAGAATTAAAGGATATACAACAAGAAACAAGGTTTGACAACCTTTAAACAGTTTTAATAATTATCTCAAAAATTGTCGCTCTGATGCAAACAACTGCTGAGTTATCTACTCAAATTTGTTGAACAAAATGACTTACGTATTTTAAACATGCTAACCTTTAGCCCGGTAAGCAAATTAAAAAAAAAACGCAATATGTAGGCTACACGAGAACGGAGACGTCGAGTAACCAAAACAAATGCGTTAAACAAATTCGTACACGTTATTTATCAATTTAACTCTAGAATTAAAGGATATACAACGAGAAACAACGTTTGACAACCTTTAAACAGTTTTAATAACTATCTCAAAAATTGTCGCTCTAATGCAAACAACTGATGAGTTATCTACTTAAATTTGTTGAACAAAACGACTTACGTATTTTAAGCATGCTAACCTTTAGCCCGGTAAGCAAATTAAAAAAAAAAAAACGCAATATGTAGGCTACACGAGAAAGGAGACGTCGAGTAACCAAAACAAATGCGTTTAACAAATTCGTACACGTTATTTATCAATTTAACTCTAGAATTAAAGGATATACAACGAGAAACAACGTTTGACAACCTTTAAATAGTTTTAATAACTATCTCAAAAATTGTCGCTCTGATGGAAACAACTGCTGAGTTATCTACTCAAATTTGTTGAACAAAACGACTTACGTATTTTAAGCATGCTAACCTTTAGCCCGGCAAGCAAATTAAAAAAAAACGCAATATGTAGGCTACACGAGAACGGAGATGTCGAGTAACCAAAACAAATGCGTTAAACAAATTCGTACACGTTATTTATCAATTTAACTCTAGAATTAAAGGATATACAACGAGAAACAACGTTTGACAACCTTTAAATAGTTTTAATAACTATCTCAAAAATTGTCGCTCTGATGCAAACAACTGATGAGTTATCTACTTAAATTTGTTGAACAAAACGACTTACGTATTTTAAGCATGCTAACCTTTAGCCCGGTAAGCAAATTAAAAAAAAAAACGCAATATGTAGGCTACACGAGAACGGAGACGTCGAGTAACCAAAACGCGTTAAACAAATTCGTACACGTTATTTATCAATTTAACTCTAGAATTAAAGGATATACAACGAGAAACAACGTTTGACAACCTTTAAACAGTTTTAATAACTATCTCAAAAATTGTCGCTCTGATGGAAACAACTGCTGAGTTATCTACTCAAATTTGTTGAGCAAAACGACTTACGTATTTTAAGCATGCTAACCTTTAGCCCGGTAAGCAAATTAAAAAAAAAAACGCAATATGTAGGCTACACGAGAACGGAGACGTCGAGTAACCAAAACTAATGCGTTAAACAAATTCGTACACGTTATTTATCAATCTAACTCTAGAATTAAAGGATATACAACGAGAAACAACGTTTGCAACCTTTAAATAGTTTTAATAACTATCTCAAAAATTGTCGCTCTGATGGAAACAACTGCTGAGTTATCTACTCAAATTTGTTGAACAAAACGACTTACGTATTTTAAGCATGCTAACCTTTAGCCCGGCAAGCAAATTAAAAAAAAAACGCAATATGTAGGCTACACGAGAACGGAGATGTCGAGTAACCAAAACAAATGCGTTAAACAAATTCGTACACGTTATTTATCAATTTAACTCTAGAATTAAAGGATATACAACGAGAAACAACGTTTGACAACCTTTAAATAGTTTTAATAACTATCTCAAAAATTGTCGCTCTGATGGAAACAACTGCTGAGTTATCTACTCAAATTTGTTGAACAAAACGACTTACGTATTTTAAGCATGCTAACCTTTAGCCCGGCAAGCAAATTAAAAAAAAAACGCAATATGTAGGTTACACGAGAACGGAGACGTCGAGTAACCAAAACAAATGCGTTAAACAAATTCGTACACGTTATTTATCAATTTAACTCTAGAATTAAAGAATATACAACGAGAAACAACGTTTGCAACCTTTAATAGTTTTAATAACTATCTCAAAAATTGTCGCTCTGATGCAAACAATTGCTGAGTTATCTACTCAAATTTGTTGAACAAAACGACTTACGTATTTTAAGCATGCTAACCTTTAGCCCGGTAAGCAAATTAAAAAAAACGCAATATTTAGGCTACAAGAGAACGGAGACGTCGAGTAACCAAAACAAATGCGTTAAACAAATTCGTACACGTTATTTATCAATTTAACTCTAGAATTAAAGGATATACAACGAGAAACAACGTTTGACAACCTTTAAACAGTTTTAATAACTATCTCAAAAATTGTCGCTTTGATGCAAACAACTGATGAGTTATCTACTTAAATTTGTTGAACAAAACGACTTACGTATTTTGAGCATGCTAACCTTTAGCCCGGTAAGCAAATTAAAAAAAAAACGCAATATGTTGGGTACACGAGAACGGAGACGTCGAGTAACCAAAACAAATGTGTTAAACAAATTCGTACACGTTATTTATCAATTTAACTATAGAATTAAAGGATATACAACGAGAAACAACGTTTGACAACCTTTAAACAGTTTTAATAACTATCTCAAAAATTGTCGCTCTGATGCAAACAACTGATGAGTTATCTACTTAAATTTGTTGAACAAAACGACTTACGTATTTTAAGCATGCTAACCTTTAGCCCGGTAAGCAAATTAAAAAAAAAAACGCAATATGTAGGCTACACGAGAACGGAGACGTCGAGTAACCAAAACGCGTTAAACAAATTCGTACACGTTATTTATCAATTTAACTCTAGAATTAAAGGATATACAACGAGAAACAACGTTTGACAACCTTTAAACAGTTTTAATAACTATCTCAAAAATTGTCGCTCTGATGGAAACAACTGCTGAGTTATCTACTCAAATTTGTTGAGCAAAACGACTTACGTATTTTAAGCATGCTAACCTTTAGCCCGGTAAGCAAATTAAAAAAAAAACGCAATATGTAGGCTACACGAGAACGGAGACGTCGAGTAACCAAAACTAATGCGTTAAACAAATTCGTACACGTTATTTATCAATCTAACTCTAGAATTAAAGGATATACAACGAGAAACAACGTTTGACAACCTTTAAACAGTTTTAATCACTATCTCAAAAATTGTCGCTCTGATGCAAACAACTGATGAGTTATCTACTTAAATTTGTTGAACAAAACGACTTACGTATTTTAAGCATGCTAACCTTTAGCCCGGTAAGCAAATTAAAAAAAAAAACGTAATATGTAGGCTACACGAGAACGGAGACGTCGAGTAACCAAAACAAATGCGTTAAACAAATTCGTACACGTTATTTATCAATTTAACTCTAGAATTAAAGAATATACAACGAGAAACAACGTTTGCAACCTTTAAATAGTTTTAATAACTATCTCAAAAATTGTCGCTCTGATGGAAACAACTGCTGAGTTATCTACTCAAATTTGTTGAACAAAACGACTTACGTATTTTAAGCATGCTAACCTTTAGCCCGGCAAGCAAATTAAAAAAAAAACGCAATATGTAGGCTACACGAGAACGGAGATGTCGAGTAACCAAAACAAATGCGTTAAACAAATTCGTACACGTTATTTATCAATTTAACTCTAGAATTAAAGGATATACAACGAGAAACAACGTTTGACAACCTTTAAATAGTTTTAATAACTATCTCAAAAATTGTCGCTCTGATGGAAACAACTGCTGAGTTATCTACTCAAATTTGTTGAACAAAACGACTTACGTATTTTAAGCATGCTAACCTTTAGCCCGGCAAGCAAATTAAAAAAAAAACGCAATATGTAGGCTACACGAGAACGGAGGCGTCGAGTAACCAAAACAAATGCGTTAAACAAATTCGTACACGTTATTTATCAATTTAACTCTAGAATTAAAGAATATACAACGAGAAACAACGTTTGCAACCTTTAATAGTTTTAATAACTATCTCAAAAATTGTCGCTCTGATGCAAACAACTGCTGAGTTATCTACTCAAATTTGTTGAACAAAACGACTTACGTATTTTAAGCATGCTAACCTTTAGCCCGGTAAGCAAATTAAAAAAAAACGCAATATTTAGGCTACACGAGAACGGAGACGTCGAGTAACCAAAACAAATGCGTTAAACAAATTCGTACACGTTATTTATCAATTTAACTCTAGAATTAAAGGATATACAACGAGAAACAACGTTTGACAACCTTTAAACAGTTTTAATAACTATCTCAAAAATTGTCGCTCTGATGGAAACAACTGATGAGTTATCTACTTAAATTTGTTGAACAAAACGACTTACGTATTTTAAGCATGCTAACCTTTAGCCCGGTAAGCAAATTAAAAAAAAAACGCAATATGTAGGCTACACGAGAACGGAGACGTCGAGTAACCAAAACGCGTTAAACAAATTCGTACACGTTATTTATCAATTTAACTCTAGAATTAAAGGATATACAACGAGAAACAACGTTTGACAACCTTTAAACAGTTTTAATAACTATCTCAAAAATTGTCGCTCTGATGGAAACAACTGCTGAGTTATCTACTCAAATTTGTTGAGCAAAACGACTTACGTATTTTAAGCATGCTAACCTTTAGCCCGGTAAGCAAATTAAAAAAAAAAACGCAATATGTAGGCTACACGAGAACGGAGACGTCGAGTAACCAAAACAAATGCGTTAAACAAATTCGTACACGTTATTTATCAATTTAACTCTAGAATTAAAGAATATACAACGAGAAACAACGTTTGACAACCTTTAAACAGTTTTAATCACTATCTCAAAAATTGTCGCTCTGATGCAAACAACTGATGAGTTATCTACTTAAATTTGTTGAACAAAACGACTTACGTATTTTAAGCATGCTAACCTTTAGCCCGGTAAGCAAATTAAAAAAAAACGCAATATTTAGGCTACACGAGAACGGAGACGTCGAGTAACCAAAACAAATGCGTTAAACAAATTCGTACACGTTATTTATCAATTTAACTCTAGAATTAAAGAATATACAACGAGAAACAACGTTTGCAACCTTTAATAGTTTTAATAACTATCTCAAAAATTGTCGCTCTGATGGAAACAACTGCTGAGTTATCTACTCAAATTTGTTGAACAAAACGACTTACGTATTTTAAGCATGCTAACCTTTAGCCCGGCAAGCAAATTAAAAAAAAACGCAATATGTAGGCTACACGAGAACGGAGATGTCGAGTAACCAAAACAAATGCGTTAAACAAATTCGTACACGTTATTTATCAATTTAACTCTAGAATTAAAGGATATACAACGAGAAACAACGTTTGACAACCTTTAAACAGTTTTAATAACTATCTCAAAAATTGTCGCTCTGATGGAAACAACTGCTGAGTTATCTACTCAAATTTGTTGAGCAAAACGACTTACGTATTTTAAGCATGCTAACCTTTAGCCCGGTAAGCAAATTAAAAAAAAAACGCAATATGTAGGCTACACGAGAACGGAGACGTCGAGTAACCAAAACAAATGCGTTAAACAAATTCGTACACGTTATTTATCAATTTAACTCTAGAATTAAAGAATATACAACGAGAAACAACGTTTGACAACCTTTAAACAGTTTTAATCACTATCTCAAAAATTGTCGCTCTGATGCAAACAACTGATGAGTTATCTACTTAAATTTGTTGAACAAAACGACTTACGTATTTTAAGCATGCTAACCTTTAGCCCGGTAAGCAAATTAAAAAAAAACGCAATATTTAGGCTACACGAGAACGGAGACGTCGAGTAACCAAAACAAATGCGTTAAACAAATTCGTACACGTTATTTATCAATTTAACTCTAGAATTAAAGAATATACAACGAGAAACAACGTTTGCAACCTTTAATAGTTTTAATAACTATCTCAAAAATTGTCGCTCTGATGGAAACAACTGCTGAGTTATCTACTCAAATTTGTTGAACAAAACGACTTACGTATTTTAAGCATGCTAACCTTTAGCCCGGCAAGCAAATAAAAAAAAAAACGCAATATTTAGGCTACACGAGAACGGAGACGTCGAGTAACCAAAACAAATGCGTTAAACAAATTCGTACACGTTATTTATCAATTTAACTCTAGAATTAAAGGATATACAACGAGAAACAACGTTTGACAACCTTTAAACAGTTTTAATAACTATCTCAAAAATTGTCGCTCTGATGGAAACAACTGATGAGTTATCTACTTAAATTTGTTGAACAAAACGACTTACGTATTTTAAGCATGCTAACCTTTAGCCCGGTAAGCAAATTAAAAAAAAAAACGCAATATGTAGGCTACACGAGAACGGAGACGTCGAGTAACCAAAACGCGTTAAACAAATTCGTACACGTTATTTATCAATTTAACTCTAGAATTAAAGGATATACAACGAGAAACAACGTTTGACAACCTTTAAACAGTTTTAATAACTATCTCAAAAATTGTCGCTCTGATGGAAACAACTGCTGAGTTATCTACTCAAATTTGTTGAGCAAAACGACTTACGTATTTTAAGCATGCTAACCTTTAGCCCGGTAAGCAAATTAAAAAAAAAACGCAATATGTAGGCTACACGAGAACGGAGACGTCGAGTAACCAAAACAAATGCGTTAAACAAATTCGTACACGTTATTTATCAATTTAACTCTAGAATTAAAGAATATACAACGAGAAACAACGTTTGACAACCTTTAAACAGTTTTAATCACTATCTCAAAAATTGTCGCTCTGATGCAAACAACTGATGAGTTATCTACTTAAATTTGTTGAACAAAACGACTTACGTATTTTAAGCATGCTAACCTTTAGCCCGGTAAGCAAATTAAAAAAAAACGCAATATTTAGGCTACACGAGAACGGAGACGTCGAGTAACCAAAACAAATGCGTTAAACAAATTCGTACACGTTATTTATCAATTTAACTCTAGAATTAAAGAATATACAACGAGAAACAACGTTTGCAACCTTTAATAGTTTTAATAACTATCTCAAAAATTGTCGCTCTGATGCAAACAACTGCTGAGTTATCTACTTAAATTTGTTGAACAAAACGACTTACGTATTTTAAGCATGCTAACCTTTAGCCCGGTAAGCAAATTAAAAAAAAACGCAATATTTAGGCTACACGAGAACGGAGACGTCGAGTAACCAAAACAAATGCGTTAAACAAATTCGTACACGTTATTTATCAATCTAACTCTAGAATTAAAGGATATACAACGAGAAACAACGTTTGACAACCTTTAAACAGTTTTAATCACTATCTCAAAAATTGTCGCTCTGATGCAAACAACTGATGAGTTATCTACTTAAATTTGTTGAACAAAACGACTTACGTATTTTAAGCATGCTAACCTTTAGCCCGGTAAGCAAATTAAAAAAAAAACGCAATATGTAGGCTACACGAGAACGGAGACGTCGAGTAACCAAAACAAATGCGTTAAACAAATTCGTACACGTTATTTATCAATTTAACTCTAGAATTAAAGAATATACAACGAGAAACAACGTTTGCAACCTTTAAATAGTTTTAATAACTATCTCAAAAATTGTCGCTCTGATGGAAACAACTGCTGAGTTATCTACTCAAATTTGTTGAACAAAACGACTTACGTATTTTAAGCATGCTAACCTTTAGCCCGGCAAGCAAATTAAAAAAAAAACGCAATATGTAGGCTACACGAGAACGGAGATGTCGAGTAACCAAAACAAATGCGTTAAACAAATTCGTACACGTTATTTATCAATTTAACTCTAGAATTAAAGGATATACAACGAGAAACAACGTTTGACAACCTTTAAATAGTTTTAATAACTATCTCAAAAATTGTCGCTCTGATGGAAACAACTGCTGAGTTATCTACTCAAATTTGTTGAACAAAACGACTTACGTATTTTAAGCATGCTAACCTTTAGCCCGGCAAGCAAATTAAAAAAAAACGCAATATGTAGGCTACACGAGAACGGAGACGTCGAGTAACCAAAACAAATGCGTTAAACAAATTCGTACACGTTATTTATCAATTTAACTCTAGAATTAAAGAATATACAACGAGAAACAACGTTTGCAACCTTTAATAGTTTTAATAACTATCTCAAAAATTGTCGCTCTGATGCAAACAACTGCTGAGTTATCTACTCAAATTTGTTGAACAAAACGACTTACGTATTTTAAGCATGCTAACCTTTAGCCCGGTAAGCAAATTAAAAAAAAACGCAATATTTAGGCTACACGAGAACGGAGACGTCGAGTAACCAAAACAAATGCGTTAAACAAATTCGTACACGTTATTTATCAATTTAACTCTAGAATTAAAGGATATACAACGAGAAACAACGTTTGACAACCTTTAAACAGTTTTAATAACTATCTCAAAAATTGTCGCTCTGATGGAAACAACTGCTGAGTTATCTACTCAAATTTGTTGAACAAAACGACTTACGTATTTTAAGCATGCTAACATTTAGCCCGGTAAGCAAATTAAAAAAAAAACGCAATATGTAGTCTACACGAGAACGGAGACATCGAGTAACCAAAACAAATGCGTTAATCAAATTCGTAAACGTTATTTATCAACTTAACTCAAGAATTAAAGGATAAACAACGAGAAACAACGTTCGACAACCTTTAAACAGTTTTAATAACTATCTCAAAAATTGTCGCTCTGATGCAAACAACTGCTGAGTTATCTACTCAAATTAGTTGAACAAAACGACTTACGTATTTTAAGCATGCTAACCTTTAGCCCGGTAAGCAAATAAAAAAAAAACCCAATATGTAGGCTACACGAGAACGGAGACGTCGAGTAACCAAAACAAATGCGTTAAACAAATTCGTACACGTTATTTATCAATTTAACTCTAGAATTAAAGGATATACAACGAGAAACAACGTTTGACAACCTTTAAACAGTTTTAATAACCATCTCAAAAATTGTCGCTCTGATGCAAACAACTGATGAGTTATCTACTTAAATTTGTTGAACAAAACGACTTACGTATTTTAAGCATGCTAACCTTTAGCCCGGTAAGCAAATTAAAAAAAAAAACGCAATATGTAGGCTACACGAGAACGGAGACGTCAAGTAACCAAAACAAATGCGTTAAACAAATTCGTACACGTTATTTATCAATTTAACTCTAGAATTAAAGGATATTAAACGAGAAACAACGTTTGACAACCTTTAAACAGTTTTAATAACTATCTCAAAAATTTTCGCTCTGATGCAAACAACTGATGAGTTATCTACTTAAATTTGTTGAACAAAACGACTTACGTATTTTAAGCATGCTAACCTTTAGCCCGGTAAGCAAATTAAAAAAAAAACGCAATATGTAGGCTACAGGAGAACGGAGACGTCGAGTAACCAAAACAAATGCCTTAAACAAATTCGTACACGTTATTTATCAATTTGACATTAGAATTAAAGAATATACAACGAGAAGCAACGTTTGACAACCTTTAAACAGTTTTAATAACTATCTCAAAAATTGTCGCTCTGATGCAAACAACTGCTGAGTTATCTACTCAAATTTGTTGAACAAAACGAGTTATGTATTTTAAGCATGCTAACCTTTAGCCCGGTAAGCAAATTAAAAAAAAACGCAATATGTAGGCTACACGAGAACGGAGACGTCGAGTAACCAATACAAATGCATTAAACAAATTCATACACGTTATTTATCAATTTAACTCTAGAATTAAAGGATATACAACGAGAAACAACGTTTGACAACCTTTAAACAGTTTTAATAACTATCTCAAAAATTGTCGCTCTGATGCAAACAACTGATGAGTTATCTACTTAAATTTGTTGAACAAAACGACTTACGTATTTTAAGCATGCTAACCTTTAGCCCGGTAAGCAAATTAAAAAAAAAACGCAATATGTAGGCTACACGAGAACGGAGACGTCGAGCAACCAAAACAAATGCGTTAAACAAATTCGTACACGTTATTTATCAATTTAACTCTAGAATTAAAGGATATACAACGAGAAACAACGTTTGACAACCTTTAAATAGTTTTAATAACTATCTCAAAAATTGTCGCTCTGATGGAAACATCTGCTGAGTTATCTACTCAAATTTGTTGAACAAAACGACTTACGTATTTTAAGCATGCTAACCTTTAGCCCGATAAGCAAATTAAAAAAAAACGCAATATGTAGGCTACACGAGAACGGAGACGTCGAGTAACCAAAACAAATGCGTTAAACAAATTCGTACACGTTATTTATCAATTTAACTCTAGAATTAAAGGATATACAACGAGAAACAACGTTTGACAACCTTTAAATAGTTTTAATAACTATCTCAAAAATTGTCGCTCTGATGCAAACAACTGCTGAGTTATCTACTCAAATTTGTTGAACAAAACGACTTACGTATTTTAAGCATGCTAACCTTTAGCCCGGTAAGCAAATTAAAAAAAAAAACGCAAACGGCTACACGAGAACGGCTACACGAGAACGGAGACGTCGAGTAACCAAAACAAATGCGTTAAACAAATTCGTACACGTTATTTATCAATTTAACTCTAGAATTAAAGGATATACAACGAGAAACAACGTTTGACAACCTTTAAACAGTTTTAATAACTATCTCAAAAATTGTCGCTCTGATGCAAACAACTGATGAGTTATCTACTTAAATTTGTTGAACAAAACGACTTACGTATTTTAAGCATGCTAAACTTTAGCCCGGTAAGCAAATTAAAAAAAAAAACGCAATATGTAGGCTACACGAGAACGGAGACGTCGAGTAACCAAAACAAATGCGTTAAACAAATTCGTACACGTTATTTATCAATTTAACTCTAGAATTAAAGGATATACAACGAGAAACAACGTTTGACAACCTTTAAACAGTTTTAATAACTATCTCAAAAATTGTCGCTCTGATGCAAACAACTGATGAGTTATCTACTTAAATTTGTTGAACAAAACGACTTACGTATTTTAAGCATGCTAAACTTTAGCCCGGTAAGCAAATTAAAAAAAAAAACGCAATATGTAGGCTACACGAGAACGGAGACGTCGAGTAACTAAAACAAATGCGTTAAACAAATTCGTACACGTTATTTATCAATTTAACTATAGAATTAAAGGATATACAACGAGAAACAACGTTTGACAACCTTTAAAAAGTTTTAATAACTATCTCAAAAATTGTCGCTCTGATGCAAACAACTGATGAGTTATCTACTTAAATTTGTTGAACGAAACGACTTACGTATTTTAAGCATGCTAACCTTTAGCCCGGTAAGCAAATTAAAAAAAAAAAACGCAATATGTAGGCTACAAGAGAACGGAGACGTCGAGTAACCAAAACAAATGCGTTAAACAAATTCGTACACGTTATTTATCAATTTAACTCTAGAATTAAAGAATATACAACGAGAAACAACGTTTGACAACCTTTAAACAGTTTTAATAACTATCTCAAAAATTGTCGCTCTGATGCACACAACTGCTGAGTTATCTACTCAAATTTGTTGAACAAAACGACTTACGTATTTTAAACATGCTAACCTTTAGCCCGGTAAGCAAATTAAAAAAAAAATGCAATATGTAGGCTACACGAGAACGGAGACGTCGAGTAACCAAAACAAATGCGTTAAACAAATTCGTACACGTTATTTATCAATTTAACTCTAGAATTAAAGGATATACAACGAGAAACAATGTTTGACAACCTTTAAACAGTTTTAATAACTATCTCAAAAATTGTCGCTCTGATGCAAACAACTGATGAGTTATCTACTTAAATTTGTTGAACAAATCGACTTACGTATTTTAAGCATGCTAACCTTTAGCCCGGTAAGCAAATTAAAAAAAAAACGCAATATGTAGGCTACACGAGAACGGAGACCTCGAGTAACCAAAACAAATGCGTTAAATAAATTCGTACACGTTATTTATCAATTTAACTCTATAATTAAAGGATATACAACGAGAGACAACGTTTGACAACCTTTAAACAGTTTTAATAACTATCTCAAAAATTGTCGCTCTGATGCAAACAACTGCTGAGTTATCTACTCAAATTTGTTGAACAAAACGACTTACGTATTTTAAGCATGCTAACCTTTAGCCCGGTAAGCAAATTAAAAAAAAAACGCAATATGTAGGCTACACGAGAACGGAGACGTCGAGTAACCAAAACAAATGCGTTAAACAAATTCGTACACGTTATTTATCAATTTAACTCTAGAATTAAAGGATATACAACGAGAAACAACGTTTGACAACCTTTAAACAGTTTTAATAACTATCTCAAAAATTGTCGCTCTGATGCAAACAACTGATGAGTTATCTACTTAAATTTGTTGAACAAAACGACTTACGTATTTTAAGCATGCTAACCTTTAGCCCGGTAAGCAAATTAAAAAAAAAACGCAATATGTAGGCTACACGAGAACGGAGACGTCGAGTAACCAAAACAAATGCGTTAAACAAATTCGTACACGTTATTTATCAATTTAACTCTAGAATTAAAGGATATACAACGAGAAACAACGCTTGACAACCTTTAAACAGTTTTAATAACTATCTCAAAATTGTCGCTCTGATGCAAACAACTGATGAGTTATCTACTTAAATTTGTTGAACAAAGCATGCTAACCTTTAGCCCGGTAAGCAAATTTAAAAAAAAACGCAATATGTAGGCTACACGAGAACGGAGACGTCGAGTAACCAAAACAAATGCGTTAAACAAATTCGTACACGTTATTTATCAATGTAACTCTAGAATTAAAGGATATACAACGAGAAACAACGTTTGACAACCTTTAAACAGTTTTAATAACTATCTCAAAATTGTCGCTCTGATGCAAACAACTGATGAGTTATCTACTTAAATTTGTTGAACAAAGCGACTTACGTATTTTAAGCATGCTAACCTTTAGCCCGGTAAGCAAATTAAAAAAAACGCAATATGTAGGCTACACGAGAACGGAGACGTCGAGTAACCAAAACAAATGCGTTAAACAAATTCGTACACGTTATTTATCAATTTAACCCTAGAATTAAAGGATATACAACGAGAAACAACGTTTGACAACCTTTAAACAGTTTTAATAACTATCTCAAAAATTGTCGCTCTGATGCAAACAACTGCTGAGTTATCTACTCAAATTTGTTGAACAAAACGACTTACGTATTTTAAGCATGCTAACTTTTAGCCCGGTAAGCCAATTAAAAAAAAACCCAATATGTAGGCTACACGAGAACGGAGACGACGAGTAACCAAAACAAATGCGTTAAACAAATTCGTACACGTTATTTATCAATTTAACTCTAGAATTAAAGGATATACAACGAGAAACAACGTTTGACAACCTTTAAACAGTTTTAATAACTATCTCAAAAATTGTCGCTCTGATGCAAACAACTGATGAGTTATCTACTTAAATTTGTTGAACAAAACGACTTACGTATTTTAAGCATGCTAAACTTTAGCCCGGTAAGCAAATTAAAAAAAAAAACGCAATATGTAGGCTACACGAGAACGGAGACGTCGAGTAACTAAAACAAATGCGTTAAACAAATTCGTACACGTTATTTATCAATTTAACTCTAGAATTAAAGGATATACAACGAGAAACAACGTTTGACAACCTTTAAACAGTTTTAATAACTATCTCAAAAATTGTCGCTCTGATGCAAACAACTGATGAGTTATCTACTTAAATTTGTTGAACAAAACGACTTACGTATTTTAAGCATGATAACCTTTAGCCCGGTAAGCAAATTAAAAAAAAAACGCAATATGTAGGCTACAAGAGAACGGAGACGTCGAGTAACCAAAACAAATGCGTTAAACAAATTCGTACACGTTATTTATCAATTTAACTCTAGAATTAAAGAATATACAACGAGAAACAACGTTTGACAACCTTTAAACAGTTTTAATAACTATCTCAAAAATTGTCGATCTGATGCACACAACTGCTGAGTTATCTACTCAAATTTGTTGAACAAAACGACTTACGTATTTTAAACATGCTAACCTTTAGCCCGGTAAGCAAATTAAAAAAAAAATGCAATTTGTAGGCTACACGAGAATGGAGACGTCGAGTAACCAAAACAAATGCGTTAAACAAATTCGTACACGTTATTTATCAATTTAACTCTAGAATTAAAGGATATACAACGAGAAACAATGTTTGACAACCTTTAAACAGTTTTAATAACTATCTCAAAAATTGTCGCTCTGATGCAAACAACTGCTGAGTTATCTACTCAAATTTGTTGAACAAAACGACTTACGTATTTTAAACATACTAACCTTTAGCCCGGTAAGCAAATTAAAAAAAAAATGCAATATGTAGGCTACACGAGAACGGAGACGTCGAGTAACCAAAACAAATGCGTTAAACAAATTCGTACACGTTATTTATCAATTTAACTCTAGAATTAAAGGATATACAACGAGAAACAATGTTTGACAACCTTTAAACAGTTTTAATAACTATCTCAAAAATTGTCGCTCTGATGCAAACAACTGATGAGTTATCTACTTAAATTTGTTGAACAAATCGACTTACGTATTTTAAGCATGCTAACCTTTAGCCCGGTAAGCAAATTAAAAAAAAAACGCAATATGTAGGCTACACGAGAACGGAGACCTCGAGTAACCAAAACAAATGCGTTAAATAAATTCGTCCACGTTATTTATCAATTTAACTCTATAATTAAAGGATATACAACGAGAAACAACGTTTGACAACCTTTAAACAGTTTTAATAACTATCTCAAAATTGTCGCTCTGATGCAAACAACTGATGAGTTATCTACTTAAATTTGTTGAACAAAGCGACTTACGTATTTTAAGCATGCTAACCTTTAGCCCGGTAAGCAAATTTAAAAAAAACGCAATATGTAGGCTACACGAGAACGGAGACGTCGAGTAACCAAAACAAATGCGTTAAACAAATTCGTACACGTTATTTATCAATGTAACTCTAGAATTAAAGGATATACAACGAGAAACAACGTTTGACAACCTTTAAACAGTTTTAATAACTATCTCAAAATTGTCGCTCTGATGCAAACAACTGATGAGTTATCTACTTAAATTTGTTGAACAAAGCGACTTACGTATTTTAAGCATGCTAACCTTTAGCCCGGTAAGCAAATTAAAAAAAAACGCAATATGTAGGCTACACGAGAACGGAGACGTCGAGTAACCAAAACAAATGCGTTAAACAAATTCGTACACGTTATTTATCAATTTAACCCTAGAATTAAAGGATATACAACGAGAAACAACGTTTGACAACCTTTAAACAGTTTTAATAACTATCTCAAAAATTGTCGCTCTGATGCAAACAACTGCTGAGTTATCTACTCAAATTTGTTGAACAAAACGACTTACGTATTTTAAGCATGCTAAACTTTAGCCCGGTAAGCAAATTAAAAAAAAAAACGCAATATGTAGGCTACACGAGAACGGAGACGTCGAGTAACTAAAACAAATGCGTTAAACAAATTCGTACACGTTATTTATCAATTTAACTCTAGAATTAAAGGATATACAACGAGAAACAACGTTTGACAACCTTTAAACAGTTTTAATAACTATCTCAAAAATTGTCGCTCTGATGCAAACAACTGATGAGTTATCTACTTAAATTTGTTGAACAAAACGACTTACGTATTTTAAGCATGCTAACCTTTAGCCCGGTAAGCAAATTAAAAAAAAAAAAACGCAATATGTAGGCTACAAGAGAACGGAGACGTCGAGTAACCAAAACAAATGCGTTAAACAAATTCGTACACGTTATTTATCAATTTAACTCTAGAATTAAAGAATATACAACGAGAAACAACGTTTGACAACCTTTAAACAGTTTTAATAACTATCTCAAAAATTGTCGCTCTTATGCACACAACTGCTGAGTTATCTACTCAAATTTGTTGAACAAAACGACTTACGTATTTTAAACATGCTAACCTTTAGCCCGGTAAGCAAATTAAAAAAAAAAATGCAATTTGTAGGCTAACGAGAACGGAGACGTCGAGTAACCAAAACTAATTCGTTAAACAAATTCGTACACGTTATTTATCAATTTAACTCTAGAATTAAAGGATATACAACGAGAAACAATGTTTGACAAGCTTTAAACAGTTTTAATAACTATCTCAAAAATTGTCGCTCTGATGCAAACAACTGCTGAGTTATCTACTCAAATTTGTTGAACAAAACGACTTACGTATTTTAAACATTCTAACCTTTAGCCCGGTAAGCAAATTAAAAAAAAAATGCAATATGTAGGCTACACGAGAACGGAGACGTCGAGTAACCAAAACAAATGCGTTAAACAAATTCGTACACGTTATTTATCAATTTAACTCTAGAATTAAAGGATATACAACGAGAAACAATGTTTGACAACCTTTAAACAGTTTTAATAACTATCTCAAAAATTGTCGCTCTGATGCAAACAACTGATGAGTTATCTACTTAAATTTGTTGAACAAATCGACTTACGTATTTTAAGCATGCTAACCTTTAGCCCGGTAAGCAAATTAAAAAAAAAACGCAATATGTAGGCTACAGGAGAACGGAGACCTCGAGTAACCAAAACAAATGCGTTAAATAAATTCGTCCACGTTATTTATCAATTTAACTCTATAATTAAAGGATATACAACGAGAAACAACGTTTGACAACCTTTAAACAGTTTTAATAACTATCTCAAAAATTGTCGCTCTGATGCAAACAACTGCTGAGTTATCTACTCAAATTTGTTGAACAAAACGACTTACGTATTTTAAGCATGCTAACCTTTAGCCCGGTAAGCAAATTAAAAAAAAACGCAATATGTAGGCTACACGAGAACGGAGACGTCGAGTAACCAAAACAAATGCGTTAAACAAATTCGTACACGTTATTTATCAATTTAACTCTAGAATTAAAGGATATACAACGAGAAACAACGTTTGACAACCTTTAAACAGTTTTAATAACTATCTCAAAAATTGTCGCTCTGATGCAAACAACTGATGAGTTATCTACTTAAATTTGTTGAACAAAACGACTTACGTATTTTAAGCATGCTAACCTTTAGCCCGGTAAGCAAATTAAAAAAAAAACGCAATATGTAGGCTACACGAGAACGGAGACGTCGAGTAACCAAAACAAATGTGTTAAACAAATTCGTACACGTTATTTATCAATTTAACTCTAGAATTAAAGGATATACAACGAGAAACAACGCTTGACAACCTTTAAACAGTTTTAATAACTATCTCAAAATTGTCGCTCTGATGCAAACAACTGATGAGTTATCTACTTAAATTTGTTGAACAAAGCGACTTACGTATTTTAAGCATGCTAACCTTTAGCCCGGTAAGCAAATTTAAAAAAAACGCAATATGTAGGCTACACGAGAACGGAGACGTCGAGTAACCAAAACAAATGCGTTAAACAAATTCGTGCACGTTATTTATCAATGTAACTCTAGAATTAAAGGATATACAACGAGAAACAACGTTTGACAACCTTTAAACAGTTTTAATAACTATCTCAAAATTGTCGCTCTGATGCAAACAACTGATAAGTTATCTACTTAAATTTGTTGAACAAAGCGACTTACGTATTTTAAGCATGCTAACCTTTAGCCCGGTAAGCAAATTAAAAAAAAAACGCAATATGTAGGCTACACGAGAACGGAGACGTCGAGTAACCAAAACAAATGCGTTAAACAAATTCGTACACGTTATTTATCAATTTAACTCTAGAATTAAAGGATATACAACGAGAAACAACGTTTGACAACCTTTAAACAGTTTTAATAACTATCTCAAAAATTGTGGCTCTGATGCAAACAACTGCTGAGTTATCTACTCAAATTTGTTGAACAAAACGACTTACGTATTTTAAGCATGCTAACCTTTAGCCCGGTAAGCCAACTAAAAAAAAACGCAATATGTAGGCTACACGAGAACGGAGACGTCGAGTAACCAAAACAAATGCGTTAAACAAATTCGTACACGTTATTTATCAATTTAACTCTAGAATTAAAGGATATACAACGAGAAACAACGTTTGACAACCTTTAAACAGTTTTAATAACTATCTCAAAAATTGTCGCTCTGATGCAAACAACTGATGAGTTATCTACTTAAATTTGTTGAACAAAACGACTTACGTATTTTAAGCATGCTAAACTTTAGCCCGGTAAGCAAATTAAAAAAAAAACGCAATATGTAGGCTACACGAGAACGGAGACTTCGAGTAACTAAAACAAATGCGTTAAACAAATTCGTACACGTTATTTATCAATTTAACTCTAGAATTAAAGGATATACAACGAGAAACAACGTTTGACAACCTTTAAACAGTTTTAATAACTATCTCAAAAATTGTCGCTCTGATGCAAACAACTGATGAGTTATCTACTTAAATTTGTTGAACAAAACGACTTACGTATTTTAAGCATGCTAAACTTTAGCCCGGTAAGCAAATTAAAAAAAAAACGCAATATGTAGGCTACACGAGAACGGAGACGTCGAGTAACCAAAACAAATGCGTTAAACAAATTCGTACACGTTATTTATCAATTTAACTCTAGAATTAAAGGATATACAACGAGAAACAATGTTTGACAACCTTTAAACAGTTTTAATAACTATCTCAAAAATTGTCGCTCTGATGCAAACAACTGATGAGTTATCTACTTAAATTTGTTGAACAAATCGACTTACGTATTTTAAGCATGCTAACCTTTAGCCCGGTAAGCAAATTAAAAAAAAAACGCAATATGTAGGCTACACGAGAACGGAGACCTCGAGTAACCAAAACAAATGCGTTAAATAAATTCGTCCACGTTATTTATCAATTTAACTCTATAATTAAAGGATATACAACGAGAAACAACGTTTGACAACCTTTAAACAGTTTTAATAACTATCTCAAAATTGTCGCTCTGATGCAAACAACTGATGAGTTATCTACTTAAATTTGTTGAACAAAGCGACTTACGTATTTTAAGCATGCTAAACTTTAGCCCGGTAAGCAAATTTAAAAAAAACGCAATATGTAGGCTACACGAGAACGGAGACGTCGAGTAACCAAAACAAATGCGTTAAACAAATTCGTACACGTTATTTATCAATGTAACTCTAGAATTAAAGGATATACAACGAGAAACAACGTTTGACAACCTTTAAACAGTTTTAATAACTATCTCAAAATTGTCGCTCTGATGCAAACAACTGATGAGTTATCTACTTAAATTTGTTGAACAAAGCGACTTACGTATTTTAAGCATGCTAACCTTTAGCCCGGTAAGCAAATTAAAAAAAAACGCAATATGTAGGCTACACGAGAACGGAGACGTCGAGTAACCAAAACAAATGCGTTAAACAAATTCGTACACGTTATTTATCAATTTAACCCTAGAATTAAAGGATATACAACGAGAAACAACGTTTGACAACCTTTAAACAGTTTTAATAACTATCTCAAAAATTGTCGCTCTGATGCAAACAACTGCTGAGTTATCTACTCAAATTTGTTGAACAAAACGACTTACGTATTTTAAGCATGCTAACCTTTAGCCCGGTAAGCCAATTAAAAAAAAACGCAATATGTAGGCTACACGAGAACGGAGACGTCGAGTAACCAAAACAAATGCGTTAAACAAATTCGTACACGTTATTTATCAATTTAACTCTAGAATTAAAGGATATACAACGAGAAACAACGTTTGACAACCTTTAAACAGTTTTAATAACTATCTCAAAAATTGTCGCTCTGATGCAAACAACTGATGAGTTATCTACTTAAATTTGTTGAACAAAACGACTTACGTATTTTAAGCATGCTAAACTTTAGCCCGGTAAGCAAATTAAAAAAAAAAACGCAATATGTAGGCTACACGAGAACGGAGACGTCGAGTAACTAAAACAAATGCGTTAAACAAATTCGTACACGTTATTTATCAATTTAACTCTAGAATTAAAGGATATACAACGAGAAACAACGTTTGACAACCTTTAAACAGTTTTAATAACTATCTCAAAAATTGTCGCTCTGATGCAAACAACTGATGAGTTATCTACTTAAATTTGTTGAACAAAACGACTTACGTATTTTAAGCATGCTAACCTTTAGCCCGGTAAGCAAATTAAAAAAAAAAAACGCAATATGTAGGCTACAAGAGAACGGAGACGTCGAGTAACCAAAACAAATGCGTTAAACAAATTCGTACACGTTATTTATCAATTTAACTCTAGAATTAAAGAATATACAACGAGAAACAACGTTTGACAACCTTTAAACAGTTTTAATAACTATCTCAAAAATTGTCGCTCTGATGCACACAACTGCTGAGTTATCTACTCAAATTTGTTGAACAAAACGACTTACGTATTTTAAACATGCTAACCTTTAGCCCGGTAAGCAAATTAAAAAAAAAATGCAATTTGTAGGCTACACGAGAACGGAGACGTCGAGTAACCAAAACAAATGCGTTAAACAAATTCGTACACGTTATTTATCAATTTAACTCTAGAATTAAAGGATATACAACGAGAAACAATGTTTGACAAGCTTTAAACAGTTTTAATAACTATCTCAAAAATTGTCGCTCTGATGCAAACAACTGCTGAGTTATCTACTCAAATTTGTTGAACAAAACGACTTACGTATTTTAAACATGCTAACCTTTAGCCCGGTAAGCAAATTAAAAAAAAAATGCAATATGTAGGCTACACGAGAACGGAGACGTCGAGTAACCAAAACAAATGCGTTAAACAAATTCGTACACGTTATTTATCAATTTAACTCTAGAATTAAAGGATATACAACGAGAAACAATGTTTGACAACCTTTAAACAGTTTTAATAACTATCTCAAAAATTGTCGCTCTGATGCAAACAACTGATGAGTTATCTACTTAAATTTGTTGAACAAATCGACTTACGTATTTTAAGCATGCTAACCTTTAGCCCGGTAAGCAAATTAAAAAAAAATGCAATATGTAGGCTACACGAGAACGGAGACCTCGAGTAACCAAAACAAATGCGTTAAATAAATTCGTCCACGTTATTTATCAATTTAACTCTATAATTAAAGGATATACAACGAGAAACAACGTTTGACAACCTTTAAACAGTTTTAATAACTATCTCAAAAATTGTCGCTCTGATGCAAACAACTGCTGAGTTATCTACTCAAATTTGTTGAACAAAACGACTTACGTATTTTAAGCATGCTAACCTTTAGCCCGGTAAGCAAATTAAAAAAAAACGCAATATGTAGGCTACACGAGAACGGAGACGTCGAGTAACCAAAACAAATGCGTTAAACAAATTCGTACACGTTATTTATCAATTTAACTCTAGAATTAAAGGATATACAACGAGAAACAACGTTTGACAACCTTCAAACAGTTTTAATAACTATCTCAAAAATTGTCGCTCTGATGCAAACAACTGATGAGTTATCTACTTAAATTTGTTGAACAAAACGACTTACGTATTTTAAGCATGCTAACCTTTAGCCCGGTAAGCAAATTAAAAAAAAAAACGCAATATGTAGGCTACACGAGAACGGAGACGTCGAGTAACCAAAACAAATGCGTTAAACAAATTCGTACACGTTATTTATCAATTTAACTCTAGAATTAAAGGATATACAACGAGAAACAACGCTTGACAACCTTTAAACAGTTTTAATAACTATCTCAAAATTGTCGCTCTGATGCAAACAACTGATGAGTTATCTACTTAAATTTGTTGAACAAAGCGACTTACGTATTTTAAGCATGCTAACCTTTAGCCCGGTAAGCAAATTAAAAAAAAACGCAATATGTAGGCTACACGAGAACGGAGACGTCGAGTAACCAAAACAAATGCGTTAAACAAATTCGTACACGTTATTTATCAATGTAACTCTAGAATTAAAGGATATACAACGAGAAACAACGTTTGACAACCTTTAAACAATTTTAATAACTATCTCAAAATTGTCGCTCTGATGCAAACAACTGATAAGTTATCTACTTAAATTTGTTGAACAAAGCGACTTACGTATTTTAAGCATGCTAACCTTTAGCCCGGTAAGCAAATTAAAAAAAAACGCAATATGTAGGCTACACGAGAACGGAGACGTCGAGTAACCAAAACAAATGCGTTAAACAAATTCGTACACGTTATTTATCAATTTAACTCTAGAATTAAAGGATATACAACGAGAAACAACGTTTGACAACCTTTAAACAGTTTTAATAACTATCTCAAAAATTTTCGCTCTGATGCAAACAACTGCTGAGTTATCTACTCAAATTTGTTGAACAAAACGACTGACGTATTTTAAGCATGCTAACCTTTAGCCCGGTAAGCCAATTAAAAAAAAACGCAATATGTAGGCTACACGAGAACGGAGACGTCGAGTAACCAAAACAAATGCGTTAAACAAATTCGTACACGTTATTTATCAATTTAACTCTAGAATTAAAGGATATACAACGAGAAACAACGTTTGACAACCTTTAAACAGTTTTAATAACTATCTCAAAAATTGTCGCTCTGATGCAAACAACTGATGAGTTATCTACTTAAATTTGTTGAACAAAACGACTTACGTATTTTAAGCATGCTAAACTTTAGCCCGGTAAGCAAATTAAAAAAAAAACGCAATATGTAGGCTACACGAGAACGGAGACGTCGAGTAACTAAAACAAATGCGTTAAACAAATTCGTACACGTTATTTATCAATTTAACTCTAGAATTAAAGGATATACAACGAGAAACAACGTTTGACAATCTTTAAACAGTTTTAATAACTATCTCAAAAATTGTCGCTCTGATGCAAACAACTGATGAGTTATCTACTTAAATTTGTTGAACAAAACGACTTACGTATTTTAAGCATGCTAACCTTTAGCCCGGTAAGCAAATTAAAAAAAAAAAACGCAATATGTAGGCTACAAGAGAACGGAGACGTCGAGTAACCAAAACAAATGCGTTAAACAAATTCGTACATGTTATTTATCAATTTAACTCTAGAATTAAAGAATATACAACGAGAAACAACGTTTGACAACCTTTAAACAGTTTTAATAACTATCTCAAAAATTGTCGCTCTGATGCACACAACTGCTGAGTTATCTACTCAAATTTGTTGAACAAAACGACTTACGTATTTTAAACATGCTAACCTTTAGCCCGGTAAGCAAATTAAAAAAAAAATGCAATATGTAGGCTACACGAGAACGGAGACGTCGAGTAACCAAAACAAATGCGTTAAACAAATTCGTACACGTTATTTATCAATTTAACTCTAGAATTAAAGGATATACAACGAGAAACAATGTTTGACAACCTTTAAACAGTTTTAATAACTATCTCAAAAATTGTCGCTCTGATGCAAACAACTGATGAGTTATCTACTTAAATTTGTTGAACAAATCGACTTACGTATTTTAAGCATGCTAACCTTTAGCCCGGTAAGCAAATTAAAAAAAAAACGCAATATGTAGGCTACACGAGAACGGAGACCTCGAGTAACCAAAACAAATGCGTTAAATAAATTCGTACACGTTATTTATCAATTTAACTCTATAATTAAAGGATATACAACGAGAAACAACGTTTGACAACCTTTAAACAGTTTTAATAACTATCTCAAAAATTGTCGCTCTGATGCAAACAACTGCTGAGTTATCTACTCAAATTTGTTGAACAAAACGACTTACGTATTTTAAGCATGCTAACCTTTAGCCCGGTAAGCAAATTAAAAAAAAACGCAATATGTAGGCTACACGAGAACGGAGACGTCGAGTAACCAAAACAAATGCGTTAAACAAATTCGTACACGTTATTTATCAATTTAACTCTAGAATTAAAGGATATACAACGAGAAACAACGTTTGACAACCTTTAAACAGTTTTAATAACTATCTCAAAAATTGTCGCTCTGATGCAAACAACTGATGAGTTATCTACTTAAATTTGTTGAACAAAACGACTTACGTATTTTAAGCATGCTAACCTTTAGCCCGGTAAGCAAATTAAAAAAAAACGCAATATGTAGGCTACACGAGAACGGAGACGTCGAGTAACCAAAACAAATGCGTTAAACAAATTCGTACACGTTATTTATCAATTTAACTCTAGAATTAAAGGATATACAACGAGAAACAACGTTTGACAACCTTTAAACAGTTTTAATAACTATCTCAAACATTGTCGCTCTGATGCAAACAACTGATGAGTTATCTACTTAAATTTGTTGAACAAAACGAGTTACGTATTTTAAGCATGCTAAACTTTAGCCCGGTAAGCAAATTAAAAAAAAACGCAATATGTAGGCTACACGAGAACGGAGACGTCGAGTAACTAAAACAAATGCGTTAAACAAATTCGTACATGTTATTTATCAATTTAACTCTAGAATTAAAGAATATACAACGAGAAACAACGTTTGACAACCTTTAAACAGTTTTAATAACTATCTCAAAAATTGTCGCTCTGATGCACACAACTGCTGAGTTATCTACTCAAATTTGTTGAACAAAACGACTTACGTATTTTAAACATGCTAACCTTTAGCCCGGTAAGCAAATTAAAAAAAAAATGCAATATGTAGGCTACACGAGAACGGAGACGTCGAGTAACCAAAACAAATGCGTTAAACAAATTCGTACACGTTATTTATCAATTTAACTCTAGAATTAAAGAATATACAACGAGAAACAACGTTTGACAACCTTTAAACAGTTTTAATAACTATCTCAAAAATTGTCGCTCTGATGCACACAACTGATGAGTTATCTACTTAAATTTGTTGAACAAAACGACTTACGTATTTTAAGCATGCTAACCTTTAGCCCGGTAAGCAAATTAAAAAAAAAAAAACGCAATATGTAGGCTACAAGAGAACGGAGACGTCGAGTAACCAAAACAAATGCGTTAAACAAATTCGTACATGTTATTTATCAATTTAACTCTAGAATTAAAGAATATACAACGAGAAACAACGTTTGACAACCTTTAAACAGTTTTAATAACTATCTCAAAAATTGTCGCTCTGATGCACACAACTGATGAGTTATCTACTTAAATTTGTTGAACAAATCGACTTACGTATTTTAAGCATGCTAACCTTTAGCCCGGTAAGCAAATTAAAAAAAAAACGCAATATGTAGGCTACACGAGAACGGAGACCTCGAGTAACCAAAACAAATGCGTTAAATAAATTCGTACACGTTATTTATCAATTTAACTCTATAATTAAAGGATATACAACGAGAAACAACGTTTGACAACCTTTAAACAGTTTTAATAACTATCTCAAAAATTGTCGCTCTGATGCAAACAACTGCTGAGTTATCTACTCAAATTTGTTGAACAAAACGACTTACGTATTTTAAGCATGCTAACCTTTAGCCCGGTAAGCAAATTAAAAAAAAACGCAATATGTAGGCTACACGAGAACGGAGACGTCGAGTAACTAAAACAAATGCGTTAAACAAATTCGTACACGTTATTTATCAATTTAACTCTAGAATTAAAGGATATACAACGAGAAACAACGTTTGACAACCTTTAAACAGTTTTAATAACTATCTCAAAAATTGTCGCTCTGATGCAAACAACTGATGAGTTATCTACTTAAATTTGTTGAACAAAACGACTTACATATTTTAAGCATGCTAACCTTTAGCCCGGTAAGCAAATTAAAAAAAAAACGCAATATGTAGGCTACACGAGAACGGAGACGTCGAGTAACCAAAACAAATGCGTTAAACAAATTCGTACACGTTATTTATCAATTTAACTCTAGAATTAAAGGATATACAACGAGAAACAACGCTTGACAACTTTTAAACAGTTTTAATAACTATCTCAAAATTGTCGCTCTGATGCAAACAACTGATGAGTTATCTACTTAAATTTGTTGAACAAAGCGACTTACGTATTTTAAGCATGCTAACCTTTAGCCCGGTAAGCAAATTAAAAAAAAACGCAATATGTAGGCTACACGAGAACGGAGACGTCGAGTAACCAAAACAAATGCGTTAAACAAATTCGTACACGTTATTTATCAATTTAACTCTAGAATTAAAGGATATACAACGAGAAACAACGTTTGACAACCTTTAAACAGTTTTAATAACTATCTCAAAATTGTCGCTCTGATGCAAACAACTGATGAGTTATCTACTTAAATTTGTTGAACAAAGCGACTTACGTATTTTAAGCATGCTAACCTTTAGCCCGGTAAGCAAATTAAAAAAAAACGCAATATGTAGGCTACACGAGAACGGAGACGTCGAGTAACCAAAACAAATGCGTTAAACAAATTCGTACACGTTATTTATCAATTTAACTCTAGAATTAAAGGATATACAACGAGAAACAACGTTTGACAATCTTTAAACAGTTTTAAAAACTATCTCAAAAATTGTCGCTCTGATGCAAACAACTGCTGAGTTATCTACTCAAATTTGTTGAACAAAACGACTTACGTATTTTAAGCATGCTAACCTTTAGCCCGGTAAGCAAATTAAAAAAAAACGCAATATGTAGGCTACACGAGAACGGAGACGTCGAGTAACCAAAACAAATGCGTTAAACAAATTCGTACACGTTATTTATCAATTTAACTCTAGAATTAAAGGATATACAACGAGAAACAACGTTTGACAACCTTTAAACAGTTTTAATAACTATCTCAAAAATTGGCGGTCTGATGCAAACAACTGCTGAGTTATCTACTCAAATTTGTTGAACAAAACGACTTACGTATTTTAAACATGCTAACCTTTAGCCCGGTAAGCAAATTTAAAAAAAAAACGCAATATGTAGGCTACACGAGAACGGAGACTTCGAGTAACCAAAACAAATGCGTTAAACAAATTCGTACACGTTATCAATTTAACTCTAGAATTAAAGGATACACAACGAGAAACAACGTTTAACAACCTTTAAACAGTTTTAATAACTATCTCAAAAATTGTCGCTCTGATGGAAACAACTGCTGAGTTATCTACTCAAATTTGTTGAACAAAACGACTTACGTATTTTAAGCATGCTAACCTTTAGCCCGGTAAGCAAATTAAAAAAAAAAACGCAATATGTAGGCTACACGAGAACGGAGACGTCGAGTAGCCAAAACAAATGCGTTAAACAAATTCGTACACGTTATTTATCAATTTAACTCTAGAATTAAAGGATATACAAAGAGAAACAACGTTTGACAACCTTTAAACAGTTTTAATAACTATCTCAAAAATTGTCGCTCTGATGCAAACAACTGCTGAGTTATCTACTCAAATTTGTTGAACAAAACGACTTACGTATTTTAAGCATGCTAACCTTTAGCCCGGTAAGCAAATTAAAAAAAAACGCAATATGTAGGCTACACGAGAACGGAGACGTCGAGTAACCAAAACAAATGCGTTAAACAAATTCGTACACGTTATTTATCAATTTAACTCTAGAATTAAAGGATATACAACGAGAAACAACGTTTGACAACCTTTAAACAGTTTTAATAACTATCTCAAAAATTGTCGCTCTGATGCAAACAACTGATGAGTTATCTACTTAAATTTGTTGAACAAAACGACTTACGTATTTTAAGCATGCTAACCTTTAGCCCGGTAAGCAAATTAAAAAAAAAAAACGCAATATGTAGGCTACACGAGAACGGAGACATCGAGTAACCAAAACAAATGCGTTAAACAAATTCGTACACGTTATTTATCAATTTAACTCTAGAATTAAAGGATATACAACGAGAAACAACGTTTGACAACCTTTAAACAGTTTTAATAACTATCTCAAAAATTGTCGCTCTGATGGAAACAACTGCTGAGTTATCTACTCAATTTTGTTGAACAAAACGACTTACGTATTTTAAGCATGCTAACCTGTAGCCCGGTAAGCAAATTAAAAAAAAACGCAATATGTAGGCTACACGAGAACGGAGACGTCGAGTAACCAAAACAAATGCGTTAAACAAATTCGTACACGTTATTTATCAATTTAACTCTAGAATTAAAGGATATACAACGAGAAACAACGTTTGACAACCTTTAAACAGTTTTAATAACTATCTCAAACATTGTCGCTCTGATGCAAACAACTGATGAGTTATCTACTTGAATATGTTGAACAAAACGACTTACGTATTTTAAGCATGCTAACCTTTAGCCCGGTAAGCAAATTAAAAAAAAAAACGCAATATGTAGGCTACACGAGAACGGAGACGTCGAGTAACCAAAACAAATGCGTTAAACAAATTCGTACACGTTATTTATCAATTTAACTCTAGAATTAAAGGATATAAAACGAGAAACAACGTTTGACAACCTTTAAAAATTTTTAATAACTATCTCAAAAATTGTCGCTCTGATGCAAACAACTGATGAGTTATCTACTTAAATTTGTTGAACAAAACGACTTACGTATTTTAAGCATGCTAACCTTTAGCCCGGTAAGCAAATTAAAAAAAAAAACGCAATATGTAGGCTACACGAGAACGGAGACGTCGAGTAACCAAAACAAATGCATTAAACAAATTCGTACACGTTATTTATCAATTTAACTCTAGAATTAAAGGATATACAACGAGAAACAACGTTTGACAACCTTTAAACAGTTTTAATAACTATCTCAAAAATTGTCGCTCTGATGCAAACAACTGATGAGTTATCTACTTAAATTTGTTGAACAAAACGACTTACGTATTTTAAGCATGCTAACCTTTAGCCCGGTAAGCAAATTAAAAAAAAAACGCAATATGTAGGCTCCACGAGAACGGATACGTCGAGTAACCAAAACAAATGCGTTAAACAAATTCGTGCACGTTATTTATCAATTTAACTCTAGAATTAAAGGATATACAACGAGAAACAACGTTTGACAACCTTTAAACAGTTTTAATAACTATCTCAAAAATTGTCGCTTTGATGCAAACAACTGATGAGTTATCTACTTAAATTTGTTGAACAAAACGACTTACGTATTTTAAGCATGCTAACCTTTAGCCCGGTAAGCAAATTAAAAAAAAACGCAATATGTAGGCTACACGAGAACGGAGAAGTCGAGTAACCAAAACAAATGCGTTCAACAAATTCGTACACGTTATTTATCAATTTAACATTAGAATTAAAGGATATACAACGAGAAACAACGTTTGACAACCTTTAAACAGTTTTAATAACTATATCAAAAATTGTCGCTCTGATGCAAACAACTGCTGAGCTATCTACTCAAATTTGTTGAACAAAACGACTTACGTATTTTAAACATGCTAACCTTTAGCCCGGTAAGCAAATTTAAAAAAAACGCAATATGTAGGCTACACGAGAACGGAGACGTCGAGTAACCAAAACAGATGCGTTAAACAAATTCGTACACGTTATTTATCAATTTAACTCTAGAATTAAAGGATATACAACGAGAAACAACGTTTGACAACCTTTAAACAGTTTTAATAACTATCTCAAAAATTGTCGCTCTGATGCAAACAACTGATGAGTTATCTACTTAAATTTGTTGAACAAAACGACTTACGTATTTTAAGCATGCTAACCTTTAGCCCGGTAAGCAAATTAAAAAAAACGCAATATGTAGGCTACACGAGAACGGAGACGTCGAGTAACCAAAACAAATGCGTTAAACAAATTCGTACACGTTATTTATCAATTTAACTCTAGAATTAAAGGATATACAACGAGAAACAACGTTTGACAACCTTTAAACAGTTTTAATAACTATCTCAAAAATTGTCGCTCTGATGCAAACAACTGCTGAGTTATCTACTCAAATTTGTTGAACAAAACGACTTACGTATTTTAAACATGCTAACCTTTAGCCCGGTAAGCAAATTTAAAAAAAAACGCAATATGTAGGCTACACGAGAACGGAGACTTCGAGTAACCAAAACAAATGCGTTAAACAAATTCGTACACGTTATCAATTTAACTCTAGAATTAAAGGATATACAACGAGAAACAACGTTTGACAACCTTTAAACAGTTTTAATAACTATCTCAAAAATTGTCGCTCTGATGGAAACAACTGCTGAGTTATCTACTCAAATTTGTTGAACAAAACGACTTACGTATTTTAAGCATGCTAACCTTTAGCCCGGTAAGCAAATTAAAAAAAAAACGCGATATGTAGGCTACACGAGAACGGAGACGTCGAGTAGCCAAAACAAATGCGTTAAACAAATTCGTACACGTTATTTATCAATTTAACTCTAGAATTAAAGGATATACAACGAGAAACAACGTTTGACAACCTTTAAACAGTTTTAATAACTATCTCAAAAATTGTCGCTCTGATGCAAACAACTGCTGAGTTATCTACTCAAATTTGTTGAACAAAACGACTTACGTATTTTAAGCATGCTAACCTTTAGCCCGGTAAGCAAATTAAGAAAAAACCCAATATGTAGGCTACACGAGAACGGAGACGTCGAGTAACCAAAACAAATGCGTTAAACAAATTCGTACACGTCATTTATCAATTTAACTCTAGAATTAAAGGATATACAACGAGAAACAACGTTTGACAACCTTTAAACAGTTTTAATAACTATCTCAAAAATTGTCGCTCTGATGCACACAACTGATGAGTTATCTACTTAAATTTGTTGAACAAAACGACTTACGTATTTTAAGCATGCTACCCTTTAGCCCGGCAAGCAAATTAAAAAAAAAACGCAATATGTAGGCTACACGAGAAAGGAGACGTCGAGTAACCAAAACAAATGCGTTAAACAAGTTCGTACACGTTATTTATCAATTTAACTCTGGAATTAAAGGATATACAACGAGAAACAACGTTTGACAACCTTTAAACAGTTTTAATAACTATCTCAAAAATTGTCGCTCTGACGCAAACAACTGCTGAGTTATCTACTCACATTTGTTGAACAAAACGACTTACGTATTTTAAGCATGCTAACCTTTAGCCCGGTAAGCAAATTAAAAAAAAAACCCAATATGTAGGCTACACGAGAACGGAGACATCGAGTAACCAAAACAAATGCGTTAAACAAATTCGTACACGTTATTTATCAATTTAACTCTAGAATTAAAGGATATACAACGAGAAACAACGTTTGACAACCTTTAAACAGTTTTAATAACTATCTCAAAAATTGTCGCTCTGATGGAAACAACTGCTGAGTTATCTACTCAATTTTGTTGAACAAAACGACTTACGTATTTTAAGCATGCTAACCTTTAGCCCGGTAAGCAAATTAAAAAAAAACGCAATATGTAGGCTACACGAGAACGGAGACGTCGAGTAACCAAAACAAATGCGTTAAACAAATTCGTACACGTTATTTATTAATTTAACTCTAGAATTAAAGGATATACAACGAGAAACAACGTTTGACAACCTTTAAACAGTTTTAATAACTATCTCAAACATTGTCGCTCTGATGCAAACAACTGATGAGTTATCTACTTGAATATGTTGAACAAAACGACTTACGTATTTTAAGCATGCTAACCTTTAGCCCGGTAAGCAAATTAAAAAAAAAAAACGCAATATGTAGGCTACACGAGAACGGAGACGTCGAGTAACCAAAACAAATGCGTTAAACAAATTCGTACACGTTATTTATCAATTTAACTCTAGAATTAAAGGATATAAAACGAGAAACAACGTTTGACAACCTTTAAAAATTTTTAATAACTATCTCAAAAATTGTCGCTCTGATGCAAACAACTGA
This sequence comes from Eurosta solidaginis, assembly GCF_040869045.1. Taxonomy (NCBI): domain Eukaryota; kingdom Metazoa; phylum Arthropoda; class Insecta; order Diptera; family Tephritidae; genus Eurosta; species Eurosta solidaginis. The sequence continues at coordinate 810,734 of NW_027136897.1, forward strand.
TGAGTTATCTACTTAAATTTGTTGAACAAAACGACTTACGTATTTTAAGCATGCTAACCTTTAGCCCGGTAAGCAAATTAAAAAAAAAAACGCAATATGTAGGCTACACGAGAACGGAGACGTCGAGTAACCAAAACAAATGCATTAAACAAATTCGTACACGTTATTTATCAATTTAACTCTAGAATTAAAGGATATACAACGAGAATCAACGTTTGACAACCTTTAAACAGTTTTAATAACTATCTCAAAAATTGTCGCTCTGATGCAAACAACTGATGAGTTATCTACTTAAATTTGTTGAACAAAACGACTTACGTATTTTAAGCATGCTAACCTTTAGCCCGGTAAGCAAATTAAAAAAAAAACGCAATATGTAGGCTACACGAGAACGGATACGTCGAGTAACCAAAACAAATGCGTTAAACAAATTCGTACACGTTATTTATCAATTTAACTCTAGAATTAAAGGATATACAACGAGAAACAACGTTTGACAACGTTTAAACAGTTTTAATAACTATCTCAAAAATTGTCGCTTTGATGCAAACAACTGATGAGTTATCTACTTAAATTTGTTGAACAAAACGACTTACGTATTTTAAGCATGCTAACCTTTAGCCCGGTAAGCAAATTAAAAAAAAACGTAATATGTAGGCTACATGAGAACGGAGACGTCGAGTAACCAAAACAAATGCGTTAAACAAATTCGTACACGTAATTTATCAATTTAACATTAGAATTAAAGGATATACAACGAGAAATAAAGTTTGACAACCTTTAAACAGTTTTAATAACTATCTCAAAAATTGTCGCTCTGATGCAAACAACTGCTGAGTTATCTACTCAAATTTGTTGAACAAAACGACTTACGTATTTTAAGCATGCTAACCTTTAGCCCGGTAAGCAAATTAAAAAAAACGCAATATGTAGGCTACACGAGAACGGAGACGTCGAGTAACCAAAACAAATGCGTTAAACAAATTCGTACACATTATTTATCAATTTAACATTAGAATTAAAGGATATACAACGAGAAACAACGTTTGACAACCTTTAAACAGTTTTAATAACTATCTCAAAAATTGTCGCTCTGATGCAAACAACTGATGAGTTATCTACTCAAATTTGTTGAACAAAACGACTTACGTATTTTAAGCATGCTAACCTTTAGCCCGGTAAGCAAATTAAAAAAAAAAAACGCAATATGTAGGCTGCACGAGAACGGAGACGTTGAGTAACCAAAACAAATGCGTTAAACAAATTCGTACACGTTATTTATCAATTTAACTCTAGAATTAAAGGATATACAACGAGAAACAACGTTTGACAACCTTTAAACAGTTTTAATAACTATCTCAAAAATTGTCGCTCTGATGCAAACAACTGATGAGTTATCTACTTAAATTTGTTGAACAAAACGACTTACGTATTTTAAACATGCTAACCTTTAGCCCGGTAAGCAAAGTCAAAAAAAAAATGCAATATGTAGGCTACACGAGAACGGAGACGTCGAGTAACAAAAACAAATGCGTTAAACAAATTCGTACACGTTATTTATCAATTTAACTCTAGAATTAAAGGATATACAACGAGAAACAACGTTTGACAACCTTTAAACAGTTTTAATAACTATCTCAAAAATTGTTGCTCTGATGCAAACAACTGATGAGTTATCTACTTAAATTTGTTGAACAAAACGACTTACGTATTTTAAAAATGCTAACCTTTAGCCCGGTAAGCAAATTAAAAAAACAACGCAATATGTAGGCTACACGAGAACGGAGAAGTCGAGTAACCAAAACAAATGCGTTAAACAAATTCGTACACGTTATTTATCAATTTAACTCTAGAATTAAAGGATATACAACGAGAAACAACGTTTGACAACCTTTAAACAGTTTTAATAACTATCTCAAAAATTGTCGATCTGATGCAAACAACTGCTGAGTTATCTACCCAAATTTGTTGAGCAAAACGACTTATGTATTTTAAACATGCTAACCTTTAGCCCGGTAAGCAAATTAAAAAAAAACGCAATATGTAGGCTACACGAGAACGGAGACATCGAGTAACCAAAACAAATGCGTTAAACAAATTCGTACACGTTATTTATCAATTTAACTCTAGAATTAAAGGATATACAACGAGAAACAACGTTTGACAACCTTTAAACAGTTTTAATAACTATCTCAAAAATTGTCGCTCTGATGCAAACAACTGATGAGTTATCTACTTAAATTTGTTGAACAAAACGACTTACGTATTTTAAGCACGCTAACCTTTAGCCCGGTAAGCAAATTAAAAAAAAAAAAAACGCAATATGTAGGCTACACGAGAACGGAGACGTCGAGTAACCAAAACAAATGCGTTAAACAAATTCGTACACGTTATTTATCAATTTAACATTAGAATTAAAGGATATACAACGAGAAACAACGTTTGACAAGCTTTAAACAGTTTTAATAACTATCTCAAAAATTGTCGCTCTGATGCAAACAACTGCTGAGTTATCTACTCAAATTTGTTGAAAAAAACGACTTACGTATTTTAAACATGCTAACCTTTAGCCCGGTAAGAAAATAAAAAAAAAACGCAATATGAAGGCTACACGAGAACGGAGACGTCGAGTAACCAAAACAAATGCGTTAAACAAATTCGTACACGTTATTTATCAATTTAACATTAGTATTAAAGGATATACAACGAGAAACAACGTTTGACAACCTTTAAACAGTTTTAATAACTATCTCAAAAATTGTCGCTCTGATGTAAACAACTGATGAGTTATCTACTTAAATTTGTTGAACAAAATGACTTACGTATTTTAAGAATGCTAACCTTTAGCCCAGTAAGCAAATTAAAAAAAAACGCAATATGTAGGCTACACGAGAACGGAGACGTCGAGTAACCAAAACAAATGCGTTAAACAAATTCGTACACGTTATTTATCAATTTAACATTAGAATTAAAGGATATACAACGAGAAACAACGTTTGACAACCTTTAAACAGTTTTAGTAACTATCTCAAAAATTGTCGCTCTGATGCAAACAACTGATGAGTTATCTACTCAAATTTGTTGAACAAAACGACTTACGTATTTTAAGCATGCTAACCTTTAGCCCGGTAAGCAAATTAAAAAAAAAAAACGCAATATGTAGGCTACACGAGAACGGAGACGTCGAGTAACCAAAACAAATGCGTTAAACAAATTCGTACACGTTATTTATCAATTTAACTCTAGAATTAAAGGATATACAACGAGAAACAACGATTGACAACCTTTAAACAGTTTTAAAAACTATCTCAAACATTGTCGCTCTGATGCAAACAACTGATGAGTTATCTACTTAAATTTTTTGAACAAAACGACTTACGTATTTTAAGCATGCTAACCTTTAGCCCGGTAAGCAAATTAAAAAAAAAACGCAATATGTAGGCTACACGAGAACGGAGTGTCGAGTAACCAAAAAAAATGCGTTAAACAAATTCGTACACGTTATTTATCAATTTAACTCTAGAATTAAAGGATATAAAACGAGAAACAACGTTTGACAACCTTTAAACAGTTTTAATAACTATCTCAAAAATTGTCGCTCTGATGCAAACAACTGATGAGTTATCTACTTAAATTTGTTGAACAAAACGACTTACGTATTTTAAGCATGCTAACCTTTAGCCCGGTAAGCAAATTAAAAAAAAACGCAATATGTAGGCTACACGAGAACGGAGACGTCGAGTAACCAAAACAAATGCGTTCAACAAATTCGTACACGTTATTTATCAATCTAACATTAGAATTAAAGGATATACAACGAGAAACAACGTTTGACAACCTTTAAACAGTTTTAATAACTATATCAAAAATTGTCGCTCTGATGCAAACAACTGCTGAGCTATCTACTCAAATTTGTTGAACAAAACGACTTACGTATTTTAAACATGCTAACCTTTAGCCCGGTAAGCAAATTAAAAAAAAAACGCAATATGTAGGCTACACGAGAACGGAGACGTCGAGTAACCAAAACAAATGCGTTAAACAAATTCGTACACGTTATTTATTAATTTAACTCTAGAATTAAAGGATATACAACGAGAAACAACGTTTGACAACCTTTAAACAGTTTTAATAACTATCTCAAAAATTGTCGCTCTGATGCAAACAACTGATGAGTTATCTACTTAAATTTGTTGAACAAAACGACTTACGTATTTTAAGCATGCTAACCTTTAGCCCGGTAAGGAAATTAAAAAAAACGTAATATGTAGGCTACATGAGAACGGAGACGTCGAGTAACCAAAACAAATGCGTTAAACAAATTCGTACACGTTATTTATCAATTTAACATTAGAATTAAAGGATATACAACGAGAAACAACGTTTGACAACCTTTAAACAGTTTTAATAACTATCTCAAAAATTGTCGCTCTGATGCAAACAACTGCTGAGTTATCTACTCAAATTTGTTGAACAAAACGACTTACGTATTTTAAGCATGCTAACCTTTAGCCCGGTAAGCAAATTAAAAAAAACGCAATATGTAGGCTACACGAGAACGGAGACGTCGAGTAACCAAAACAAATGCGTTAAACAAATTCGTAAACGTTATTTATCAATTTAACTCTAGAATTAAAGGATATACAACGAGAAACAACGTTTGACAACCTTTAAACAGTTTTAATAACTATCTCAAAAACTGTCGCTCTGATGCAAACAACTGATGAGTTATCTACTTAAATTTGTTGAACAAAACGACTTACGTATTTTAAACTTGCTAACCTTTAGCCCGGTAAGCAAAGTAAAAAAAAACGCAATATGTAGGCTACACGAGAACGGAGACGTCGAGTAACCAAAACAAATGCGTTAAACAAATTCGTACACGTTATTTATCAATTTAACTCTAGAATTAAAGGATATACAACGAGAAACAACGTTTGATAACCTTTAAACAGTTTTAATAACTATCTCAAAAATTGTCGCTCTGATGCAAACAACTGATGAGTTATCTACTTAAATTTGTTGAACAAAACGACTTACGTATTTTAAACATGCTAACCTTTACCCCGGTAAGCAAAGTAAACAAAAACGCAATATGTAGGCTACACGAGAACGGAGACGTCGAGTAACCAAAACAAATGCGTTAAACAAATTCGTACACGTTATTTATCAATTTAACTCTAGAATTAAAGGATATACAACGAGAAACAACGTTTGACAACCTTTAAACAGTTTTAATAACTATATCAAAAATTGTCGCTCTGATGCAAACAACTGCTGAGCTATCTACTCAAATTTGTTGAACAAAACGACTTACGTATTTTAAACATGCTAACCTTTAGCCCGGTAAGCAAATTAAAAAAAAACGCAATATGTAGGCTACACGAGAACGAAGACGTCGAGTAACCAAAACAAATGCGTTAAACAAATTCGTACACGTTATTTATCAATTTAACTCTAGAATTAAAGGATATACAACGAGAAACAACGTTTGACAACCTTTAAACAGTTTTAATAACTATCTCAAAAATTGTCGCTCTGATGCAAACAACTGATGAGTTATCTACTTAAATTTGTTGAACAAAACGACTTACGTATTTTAAGCATGCTAACCTTTAGCCCGGTAAGCAAATTAAAAAAAAACGTAATATGTAGGCTACATGAGAACGGAGACGTCGAGTAACCAAAACAAATGCGTTAAACAAATTCGTACACGTTATTTATCAATTTAACATTAGAATTAAAGGATATACAACGAGAAATAAAGTTTGACAACCTTTAAACAGTTTTAATAACTATCTCAAAAATTGTCGCTCTGATGCAAACAACTGCTGAGTTATCTACTTAAATTTGTTGAACAAAACGACTTACGTATTTTAAGCATGCTAACCTTTAGCCTGGTAAGCAAATTAAAAAAAACGCAATATGTAGGCTACACGAGAACGGAGACGTCGAGTAACCAAAACAAATGCGTTAAACAAATGCGTTAAACAAATTCGTACACATTATTTATCAATTTAACATTAGAATTAAAGGATATACAACGAGAAACAACGTTTGACAACCTTTAAACAGTTTTAATAAATATCTCAAAAATTGTCGCTCTGATGCAAACAACTGCTGAGTTATCTTCCCAAATTTGTTGAGCAAAACGACTTACGTATTTTAAACATGCTAACCTTTAGCCCGGTAAGCAAATTAAAAAAAAACGCAATATGTAGGCTACACGAGAACGGAGACATCGAGTAACCAAAACAAATGCGTTAAACAAATTCGTACACTTTATTTATCAATTTAACTCTAGAATTAAAGGATATACAACGAGAAACAACGTTTGACAACTTTAAACAGTTTTAATAACTATCTCAAAAATTGTCGCTCTGATGCAAACAACTGATGAGTTATCTACTTAAATTTGTTGAACAAAACGACTTACGTATTTTAAGCACGCTAACCTTTAGCCCGGTAAGCAAATTAAAAAAAAAAAAAACGCAATATGTAGGCTACACGAGAACGGAGACGTCGAGTAACCAAAACAAATGCGTTAAACAAATTCGTACACGTTATTTATCAATTTAACATTAGAATTAAAGGATATACAACGAGAAACAACGTTTGACAACCTTTAAACAGTTTTAATAACTATCTCAAAAATTGTCGCTCTGATGCAAACAACTGCTGAGTTATCTACTCAAATTTGTTGAAAAAAACGACTTACGTATTTTAAACATGCTAACCTTTAGCCCGGTAAGAAAATAAAAAAAAAACGCAATATGTAGGCTACACGAGAACGGAGAAGTCGAGTAACCAAAACAAATGCGTTAAACAAATTCGTACACGTTATTTATCAATTTAACTCTAGAATTAAAGGATATACAACGAGAAACAACGTTTGACAACCTTTAAACAGTTTTAATAAATATCTCAAAAATTGTCGCTCTGATGCAAACAACTGCTGAGTTATCTTCCCAAATTTGTTGAGCAAAACGACTTACGTATTTTAAACATGCTAACCTTTAGCCCGGTAAGAAAATAAAAAAAAAACGCAATATGTAGGCTACACGAGAACGGAGAAGTCGAGTAACCAAAACAAATGCGTTAAACAAATTCGTACACGTTATTTATCAATTTAACTCTAGAATTAAAGGATATACAACGAGAAACAACGTTTGACAACTTTAAACAGTTTTAATAACTATCTCAAAAATTGTCGCTCTGATGCAAACAACTGATGAGTTATCTACTTAAATTTGTTGAACAAAACGACTTACGTATTTTAAACATGCTAACCTTTAGCCCGGTAAGCAAAGTAAAAAAAAAACGCAATATGTAGGCTACACGAGAACGGAGACGTCGAGTAACCAAAACAAATGCGTTAAACAAATTCGTACACGTTATTTATCAATTTAACTCTAGAATTAAAGGATATACAACGAGAAACAACGTTTGACAACCTTTAAACAGTTTTAATAACTATCTCAAAAATTGTTGCTCTGATGCAAACAACTGATGAGTTATCTACTTAAATTTGTTGAACAAAACGACTTACGTATTTTAAAAATGCTAACCTTTAGCCCGGTAAGCAAATTAAAAAAACAACGCAATATGTAGGCTACACGAGAACGGAGAAGTCGAGTAACCAAAACAAATGCGTTAAACAAATTCGTACACGTTATTTATCAATTTAACTCTAGAATTAAAGGATATACAACGAGAAACAACGTTTGACAACCTTTAAACAGTTTTAATAAATATCTCAAAAATTGTCGCTCTGATGCAAACAACTGCTGAGTTATCTTCCCAAATTTGTTGAGCAAAACGACTTACGTATTTTAAACATGCTAACCTTTAGCCCGGTAAGCAAATTAAAAAAAAACGCAATATGTAGGCTACACGAGAACGGAGACATCGAGTAACCAAAACAAATGCGTTAAACAAATTCGTACACTTTATTTATCAATTTAACTCTAGAATTAAAGGATATACAACGAGAAACAACGTTTGACAACTTTAAACAGTTTTAATAACTATCTCAAAAATTGTCGCTCTGATGCAAACAACTGATGAGTTATCTACTTAAATTTGTTGAACAAAACGACTTACGTATTTTAAGAACGCTAACCTTTAGCCCGGTAAGCAAATTAAAAAAAAAAAAAACGCAATATGTAGGCTACACGAGAACGGAGACGTCGAGTAACCAAAACAAATGCGTTAAACAAATTCGTACACGTTATTTATCAATTTAACATTAGAATTAAAGGATATACAACGAGAAACAACGTTTGACAACCTTTAAACAGTTTTAATAACTATCTCAAAAATTGTCGCTCTGATGCAAACAACTGCTGAGTTATCTACTCAAATTTGTTGAAAAAAACGACTTACGTATTTTAAACATGCTAACCTTTAGCCCGGTAAGAAAATAAAAAAAAAACGCAATATGAAGGCTACACGAGAACGGAGACGTCGAGTAACCAAAACAAATGCGTTAAACAAATTCGTACACGTTATTTATCAATTTAACATTAGTATTAAAGTATATACAACGAGAAACAACGTTTGACAACCTTTAAACAGTTTTAATAACTATCTCAAAAATTGTCGCTCTGATGTAAACAACTGATGAGTTATCTACTTAAATTTGTTGAACAAAATGACTTACGTATTTTAAGCATGCTAACCTTTAGCCCGGTAAGCAAATAAAAAAAAAACGCAATATGTAGGCTACACGAGAACGGCGACGTCGAGTAACCAAAACAAATGCGTTAAACAAATTCGTACACGTTATTTATCAATTTAACATTAGAATTAAAGGATATACAACGAGAAACAACGTTTGACAACCTTTAAACAGTTTTAGTAACTATCTCAAAAATTGTCGCTCTGATGCAAACAACTGCTGAGTTATCTACTCAAATTTGTTGAACAAAACGACTTAAGTATTTTAAGCATGCTAACCTTTAGCCCGGTAAGCAAATTAAAAAAAAAAACGCTATATGTAGGCTACACGAGAACGGAGACGTCGAGTAACCAAAACAAATGCGTTAAACAAATTCGTACACGTTATTTATCAATTTAACATTAGAATTAAAGGATATACAACGAGAAACAACGTTTGACAACCTTTAAACAGTTTTAATAACTATCTCAAAAATTGTCGCTCTGATGCAAACAACTGATGAGTTATCTACTTAAATTTGTTGAACAAAACGACTTACGTATTTTAAGCATGCTAACCTTTAGCCCGGTAAGCAAATTAAAAAAAAACGCAATATGTAGGCTACACGAGAACGGAGACGTCGAGTAACCAAAACAAATGCGTTAAACAAATTCGTACACGTTATTTATCAATTTAACTCTAGAATTAAAGGATATACAACGAGAAACAACGTTTGACAACCTTTAAACAGTTTTAATAACTATCTCAAAAATTGTCGCTCTGATGCAAACAACTGATGAGTTATCTACTTAAATTTGTTGAACAAAACGACTTACGTATTTTAAACATGCTAACCTTTAGCCCGGTAAGCAAATTAAAAAAAAAACGCAATATGTAGGCTACACGAGAACGGAGACGTCGAGTAACCAAAACAAATGCGTTAAACAAATTCGTACACGTTATTTATCAATTTAACTCTAGAATTAAAGGATATACAACGAGAAACAACGTTTGACAACCTTTAAACAGTTTTAATAACTATCTCAAACATTGTCGCTCTGATGCAAACAACTGATGAGTTATCTACTTAAATTTTTTGAACAAAACGACTTACGTATTTTAAGCATGCTAACCTTTAGCCCGGTAAGCAAATTAAAAAAAAAACGCAATATGTAGGCTACACGAGAACGGAGACGTCGAGTAACCAAAAAAAATGCGTTAAACAAATTCGTACACGTTATTTATCAATTTAACTCTAGAATTAAAGGATATAAAACGAGAAACAACGTTTGACAACCTTTAAACAGTTTTAATAACTATCTCAAAAATTTTCGCTCTGATGCAAACAACTGATGAGTTATCTACTTAAATTTGTTGAACAAAACGACTTACGTATTTTAAGCATGCTAACCTTTAGCCCGGTAAGCAAATTAAAAAAAACGCAATATGTAGGCTACACGAGAACGGAGACGTCGAGTAACCAAAACATATGCGTTCAACAAATTCGTACACGTTATTTATCAATTTAACATTAGAATTAAAGGATATACAACGAGAAACAACGTTTGACAACCTTTAAACAGTTTTAGTAACTATCTCAAAAATTGTCGCTCTGATGCAAACAACTGCTGAGTTATCTACTCAAATTTGTTGAACAAAACGACTTAAGTATTTTAAGCATGCTAACCTTTAGCCCGGTAAGCAAATTAAAAAAAAACGCTATATGTAGGCTACACGAGAACGGAGACGTCGAGTAACCAAAACAAATGCGTTAAACAAATTCGTACACGTTATTTATCAATTTAACATTAGAATTAAAGGATATACAACGAGAAACAACGTTTGACAACCTTTAAACAGTTTTAATAACTATCTCAAAAATTGTCGCTCTGATGCAAACAACTGATGAGTTATCTACTCAAATTTGTTGAACAAAACGACTTACGTATTTTAAGCATGCTAACCTTTAGCCCGGTAAGCAAATTAAAAAAAAAACGCAATATGTAGGCTACACGAGAACGGAGACGTCGAGTAACCAAAACAAATGCGTTAAACAAATTCGTACACGTTATTTATCAATTTAACTCTAGAATTAAAGGATATACAACGAGAAACAACGATTGACAACCTTTAAACAGTTTTAAAAACTATCTCAAAAATTGTCGCTCTGATGCAAACAACTGATGAGTTATATACTTAAATTTGTTGAACAAAACGACTTACGTATTTTAAACATGCTAACCTTTAGCCCGGTAAGCAAATTAAAAAAAAAACGCAATATGTAGGCTACACGAGAACGGAGACGTCGAGTAACCAAAACAAATGCGTTAAACAAATTCGTACACGTTATTTATCAATTTAACTCTAGAATTAAAGGATATACAACGAGAAACAACGTTTGACAACCTTTAAACAGTTTTAATAACTATCTCAAAAATTGTCGCTCTGATGCAAACAACTGATGAGTTATCTACTTAAATTTGTTGAACAAAACGACTTACGTATTTTAAACATGCTAACCTTTAGCCCGGTAAGCAAATTAAAAAAAAACGCAATATGTAGGCTACACGAGAACGGAGACGTCGAGTAACCAAAACAAATGCGTTAAACAAATTTGTACACGTTATTTATCAATTTAACTCTAGAATTAAAGGATATACAACGAGAAACAACGTTTGACAACCTTTAAACAGTTTTAATAACTATCTCAAACATTGTCGCTCTGATGCAAACAACTGATGAGTTATCTACTTAAATTTTTTGAACAAAACGACTTACGTATTTTAAGCATGCTAACCTTTAGCCCGGTAAGCAAATTAAAAAAAAACGCAATATGTAGGCTACACGAGAACGGAGACGTCGAGTAACCAAAAAAAATGCGTTAAACAAATTCGTACACGTTATTTATCAATTTAACTCTAGAATTAAAGGATATAAAACGAGAAACAACGTTTGACAACCTTTAAACAGTTTTAATAACTATCTCAAAAATTTTCGCTCTGATGCAAACAACTGATGAGTTATCTACTTAAATTTGTTGAACAAAACGACTTACGTATTTTAAGCATGCTAACCTTTAGCCCGGTAAGCAAATTAAAAAAAAAACGCAATATGTAGGCTACACGAGAACGGAGACGTCGAGTAACCAAAACAAATGCGTTCAACAAATTCGTACACGTTATTTATCAATTTAACATTAGAATTAAAGGATATACAACGAGAAACAACGTTTGACAACCTTTAAACAGTTTTAATAACTATATCAAAAATTGTCGCTCTGATGAAAACAGCTGCTGAGCTATCTACTCAAATTTGTTGAACAAAACGACTTACGTATTTTAAACATGCTAACCTTTAGCTCGGTAAGCAAATTAAAAAAAAACGCAATATGTAGGCTACACGAGAACGGAGACGTCGAGTAACCAAAACAAATGCGTTAAACAAATTCGTACACGTTATTTATTAATTTAACTCTAGAATTAAAGGATATACAACGAGAAACAACGTTTGACAACCTTTAAACAGTTTTAATAACTATCTCAAAAATTGTCGCTCTGATGCAAACAACTGATGAGTTATCTACTTAAATTTGTTGAACAAAACGACTTACGTATTTTAAGCATGCTAACCTTTAGCCCGGTAAGCAAATTAAAAAAAAACGTAATATGTAGGCTACATGAGAACGGAGACGTCGAGTAACCAAAACAAATGCGTTAAACAAATTCGTACACGTTATTTATCAATTTAACATTAGAATTAAAGGATATACAACGAGAAACAACGTTTGACAACCTTTAAACAGTTTTAATAACTATCTCAAAAATTGTCGCTCTGATGCAAACAACTGCTGAGTTATCTACTCAAATTTGTTGAACAAAACGACTTACGTATTTTAAGCATGCTAACCTTTAGCCCGGTAAGCAAATTAAAAAAAAAAAAACGCAATATGTAGGCTACACGAGAACGGAGACGTCGAGTAACCAAAACAAATGCGTTAAACAAATTCGTACACGTTATTTATCAATTTAACTCTAAAATTAAAGGATATACAACGAGAAACAACGTTTGACAACCTTTAAACAGTTTTAATAACTATCTCAAAAATTGTCGCTCTGATGCAAACAACTGATGAGTTATCTACTTAAATTTGTTGAACAAAACGACTTACGTATTTTAAACATGCTAACCTTTAGCCCGGTAAGCAAAGTAAAAAAAAACGCAATATGTAGGCTACACGAAAACGGAGACGTCGAGAAACTAAAACAAATGCGTTAAACAAATTCGTACACGTTATTTATCAATTTAACTCTAGAATTAAAGGATATACAACGAGAAACAACGTTTGACAACCTTTAAACAGTTTTAATAACTATCTCAAAAATTGTCGCTCTGATGCAAACAACTGATGAGTTATCTACTTAAATTTGTTGAACAAAACGACTTACGTATTTTAAACATGCTAACCTTTAGCCCGGTAAGCAAATTAAAAAAAAAACGCAATATGTAGGCTACACGAGAACGGAGACATCGAGTAACCAAAACAAATGCGTTAAACAAATTCGTACACGTTATTTATCAATTTAACTCTAGAATTAAAGGATATACAACGAGAAACAACGTTTGACAACCTTTAAACAGTTTTAGTAACTATCTCAAAAATTGTCGCTCTGATGCAGACAACTGCTGAGCTATCTACTCAAATTTGTTGAACAAAACGACTTACGTATTTTAAACATGCTAACCTTTAGCCCGGTAAGCAAATTAAAAAAAAAACGCAATATGTAGGCTACACGAGAACGGAGACATCGAGTAACCAAAACAAATGCGTTAAACAAATTCGTACACGTTATTTATCAATTTAACTCTAGAATTAAAGGATATACAACGAGAAACAACGTTTGACAACCTTTAAAAAGTTTTAATAACTATCTCAAAAATTGTCGCTCTGATGCAAACAACTGATGAGTTATCTACTTAAATTTGTTGAACAAAATGACTTACGTATTTTAAACATGCTAACCTTTAGCCCGGTAAGCAAATTAAAAAAAAAACGCAATATGTAGGCTACACGAGAACGGAGACATCGAGTAACCAAAACAAATGCGTTAAACAAATTCATACACGTTATTTATCAATTTAACTCTAGAATTAAAGGATATACAACGAGAAACAACGTTTGACAACCTTTAAAAAGTTTTAATAACTATCTCAAAAATTGTCGCTCTGATGCAAACAACTGATGAGTTATCTACTTAAATTTGTTGAACAAAACGACTTACGTATTTTAAGCACGCTAATCTTTAGCCCGGTAAGCAAATTAAAAAAAAAAAACGCAATATGTAGGCTACACGAGAACGGAGACGTCGAGTAACCAAAACAAATGCGTTAAACAAATTCGTACACGTTATTTATCAATTTAACATTAGAATTAAAGGATATACAACGAGAAACAACGTTTGACAACCTTTAAACAGTTTTAATAACTATCTCAAAAATTGGTGCTCTGATGCAAACAACTGCTGAGTTATCTACTCAAATTTGTTGAACAAAATGACTTACGTATTTTAAACATGCTAACCTTTAGCCTGGTAAGCAAATTAAAAAAAAAACGCAATATGTAGGCTACACGAGAACGGAGACGTCGATTAACCAAAACAAATGCGTTAAACAAATTCGTACACGTTATTTATCAATTTAACATTAGTATTAAAGGATATACAACGAGAAACAACGTTTGACAACCTTTAAACAGTTTTAATAACTATCTCAAAAATTGTCGCTCTGATGCAAACAACTGATGAGTTATCTACTTAAATTTGTTGAACAAAATGACTTACGTATTTTAAGCATGCTAACCTTTAGCCCGGTAAGCAAATTAAAAAAAAAAAACGCAATATGTAGGCTACACGAGAACGGAGACGTCGAGTAACCAAAACAAATGCGTTAAACAAATTCGTACACGTTATTTATCAATTTAACTCTAGAATTAAAGGATATACAACGAGAAACAACGTTTGACAACCTTTAAACAGTTTTAATAACTATCTCAAAAATTGTTGCTCTGATGCAAACAACTGATGAGTTATCTACTTAAATTTGTTGAACAAAACGACTTACGTATTTTAAAAATGCTAACCTTTAGCCCGGTAAGCAAATTAAAAAAACAACGCAATATGTAGGCTACACGAGAACGGAGAAGTCGAGTAACCAAAACAAATGCGTTAAACAAATTCGTACACGTTATTTATCAATTTAACTCTAGAATTAAAGGATATACAACGAGAAACAACGTTTGACAACCTTTAAATAGTTTTAATAACTATCTCAAAAATTGTCGCTCTGATGCAAACAACTGCTGAGTTATCTTCCCAAATTTGTTGAGCAAAACGACTTACGTATTTTAAACATGCTAACCTTTAGCCCGGTAAGCAAATTAAAAAAAAACGCAATATGTAGGCTACACGAGAACGGAGACATCGAGTAACCAAAACAAATGCGTTAAACAAATTCGTACACTTTATTTATCAATTTAACTCTAGAATTAAAGGATATACAACGAGAAACAACGTTTGACAACCTTTAAACAGTTTTAATAACTATCTCAAAAATTGTCGCTCTGATGCAAACAACTGATGAGTTATCTACTTAAATTTGTTGAACAAAACGACTTACGTATTTTAAGCACGCTAACCTTTAGCCCGGTAAGCAAATTAAAAAAAAAAAAAACGCAATATGTAGGCTACACGAGAACGGAGACGTCGATTAACCAAAACAAATGCGTTAAACAAATTCGTACACGTTATTTATCAATTTAACATTAGAATTAAAGGATATACAACGAGAAACAACGTTTGACAACCTTTAAACAGTTTTAATAACTATCTCAAAAATTGTCGCTCTGATGCAAACAACTGCTGAGTTATCTACTCAAATTTGTTGAAAAAAACGACTTACGTATTTTAAACATGCTAACCTTTAGCCCGGTAAGAAAATAAAAAAAAAAAGCAATATGAAGGCTACACGAGAACGGAGACGTCGAGTAACCAAAACAAATGCGTTAAACAAATTCGTACACGTTATTTATCAATTTAACATTAGTATTAAAGGATATACAACGAGAAACAACGTTTGACAACCTTTAAACAGTTTTAATAAATATCTCAAAAATTGTCGCTCTGATGTAAACAACTGATGAGTTATCTACTTAAATTTGTTGAACAAAATGACTTACGTATTTTAAGCATGCTAACCTTTAGCCCGGTAAGCAAATTAAAAAAAAACGCAATATGTAGGCTACACGAGAACGGCGACGTCGAGTAACCAAAACAAATGCGTTAAACAAATTCGTACACGTTATTTATCAATTTAACATTAGAATTAAAGGATATACAACGAGAAACAACGTTTGACAACCTTTAAACAGTTTTAGTAACTATCTCAAAAATTGTCGCTCTGATGCAAACAACTGCTGAGTTATCTACTCAAATTTGTTGAACAAAACGACTTAAGTATTTTAAGCATGCTAACCTTTAGCCCGGTAAGCAAATTAAAAAAAAAACGCTATATGTAGGCTACACGAGAACGGAGACGTCGAGTAACCAAAACAAATGCGTTAAACAAATTCGTACACGTTATTTATCAATTTAACATTAGAATTAAAGGATATACAACGAGAAACAACGTTTGACAACCTTTAAACAGTTTTAATAACTATCTCAAAAATTGTCGCTCTGATGCAAACAACTGATGAGTTATCTACTTAAATTTGTTGAACAAAACGACTTACGTATTTTAAGCATGCTAACCTTTAGCCCGGTAAGCAAATTAAAAAAAACGCAATATGTAGGCTACACGAGAACGGAGACGTCGAGTAACCAAAACAAATGCGTTAAACAAATTCGTACACGTTATTTATCAATTTAACTCTAGAATTAAAGGATATACAACGAGAAACAACGTTTGACAACCTTTAAACAGTTTTAATAACTATCTCAAAAATTGTCGCTCTGATGCAAACAACTGATGAGTTATCTACTTAAATTTGTTGAACAAAACGACTTACGTATTTTAAACATGCTAACCTTTAGCCCGGTAAGCAAATTAAAAAAAAACGCAATATGTAGGCTACACGAGAACGGAGACGTCGAGTAACCAAAACAAATGCGTTAAACAAATTCGTACACGTTATTTATCAATTTTAACTCTAGAATTAAAGGATATACAACGAGAAACAACGTTTGACAACCTTTAAACAGTTTTAATAACTATCTCAAACATTGTCGCTCTGATGCAAACAACTGATGAGTTATCTACTTAAATTTTTTGAACAAAACGACTTACGTATTTTAAGCATGCTAACCTTTAGCCCGGTAAGCAAATTAAAAAAAAAACGCAATATGTAGGCTACACGAGAACGGAGACGTCGAGTAACCAAAAAAAATGCGTTAAACAAATTCGTACACGTTATTTATCAATTTAACTCTAGAATTAAAGGATATAAAACGAGAAACAACGTTTGACAACCTTTAAACAGTTTTAATAACTATCTCAAAAATTTTCGCTCTGATGCAAACAACTGATGAGTTATCTACTTAAATTTGTTGAACAAAACGACTTACGTATTTTAAGCATGCTAACCTTTAGCCCGGTAAGCAAATTAAAAAAAACGCAATATGTAGGCTACACGAGAACGGAGACGTCGAGTAACCAAAACAAATGCGTTCAACAAATTCGTACACGTTATTTATCAATTTAACATTAGAATTAAAGGATATACAACGAGAAACAACGTTTGACAACCTTTAAACAGTTTTAGTAACTATCTCAAAAATTGTCGCTCTGATGCAAACAACTGCTGAGTTATCTACTCAAATTTGTTGAACAAAACGACTTAAGTATTTTAAGCATGCTAACCTTTAGCCCGGTAAGCAAATTAAAAAAAAACGCTATATGTAGGCTACACGAGAACGGAGACGTCGAGTAACCAAAACAAATGCGTTAAACAAATTCGTACACGTTATTTATCAATTTAACATTAGAATTAAAGGATATACAACGAGAAACAACGTTTGACAACCTTTAAACAGTTTTAATAACTATCTCAAAAATTGTCGCTCTGATGCAAACAACTGATGAGTTATCTACTCAAATTTGTTGAACAAAACGACTTACGTATTTTAAGCATGCTAACCTTTAGCCCGGTAAGCAAATTAAAAAAAAAACGCAATATGTAGGCTACACGAGAACGGAGACGTCGAGTAACCAAAACAAATGCGTTAAACAAATTCGTACACGTTATTTATCAATTTAACTCTAGAATTAAAGGATATACAACGAGAAACAACGATTGACAACCTTTAAACAGTTTTAAAAACTATCTCAAAAATTGTCGCTCTGATGCAAACAACTGATGAGTTATATACTCAAATTTGTTGAACAAAACGACTTACGTATTTTAAGCATGCTAACCTTTAGCCCGGTAAGCAAATTAAAAAAAAAACGCAATATGTAGGCTACACGAGAACGGAGACGTCGAGTAACCAAAACAAATGCGTTAAACAAATTCGTACACGTTATTTATCAATTTAACATTAGAATTAAAGGATATACAACGAGAAACAACGTTTGACAACCTTTAAACAGTTTTAGTAACTATCTCAAAAATTGTCGCTCTGATGCAAACAACTGATGAGTTATCTACTTAAATTTGTTGAACAAAATGACTTACGTATTTTAAGCATGCTAACCTTTAGCCCGGTAAGCAAATAAAAAAAAAACGCAATATGTAGGCTACACGAGAACGGCGACGTCGAGTAACCAAAACAAATGCGTTAAACAAATTCGTACACGTTATTTATCAATTTAACATTAGAATTAAAGGATATACAACGAGAAACAACGTTTGACAACCTTTAAACAGTTTTAGTAACTATCTCAAAAATTGTCGCTCTGATGCAAACAACTGCTGAGTTATCTACTCAAATTTGTTGAACAAAACGACTTAAGTATTTTAAGCATGCTAACCTTTAGCCCGGTAAGCAAATTAAAAAAAAAAACGGTATATGTAGGCTACACGAGAACGGAGACGTCGAGTAACCAAAACAAATGCGTTAAACAAATTCGTACACGTTATTTATCAATTTAACATTAGAATTAAAGGATATACAACGAGAAACAACGTTTGACAACCTTTAAACAGTTTTAATAACTATCTCAAAAATTGTCGCTCTGATGCAAACAACTGATGAGTTATCTACTTAAATTTGTTGAACAAAACGACTTACGTATTTTAAGCATGCTAACCTTTAGCCCGGTAAGCAAATTAAAAAAAAACGCAATATGTAGGCTACACGAGAACGGAGACGTCGAGTAACCAAAACAAATGCGTTAAACAAATTCGTACACGTTATTTATCAATTTAACTCTAGAATTAAAGGATATACAACGAGAAACAACGTTTGACAACCTTTAAACAGTTTTAATAACTATCTCAAAAATTGTCGCTCTGATGCAAACAACTGATGAGTTATCTACTTAAATTTGTTGAACAAAACGACTTACGTATTTTAAACATGCTAACCTTTAGCCCGGTAAGCAAATTAAAAAAAAAACGCAATATGTAGGCTACACGAGAACGGAGACGTCGAGTAACCAAAACAAATGCGTTAAACAAATTCGTACACGTTATTTATCAATTTAACTCTAGAATTAAAGGATATACAACGAGAAACAACGTTTGACAACCTTTAAACAGTTTTAATAACTATCTCAAACATTGTCGCTCTGATGCAAACAACTGATGAGTTATCTACTTAAATTTTTTGAACAAAACGACTTACGTATTTTAAGCATGCTAACCTTTAGCCCGGTAAGCAAATTAAAAAAAAAACGCAATATGTAGGCTACACGAGAACGGAGACGTCGAGTAACCAAAAAAAATGCGTTAAACAAATTCGTACACGTTATTTATCAATTTAACTCTAGAATTAAAGGATATAAAACGAGAAACAACGTTTGACAACCTTTAAACAGTTTTAATAACTATCTCAAAAATTTTCGCTCTGATGCAAACAACTGATGAGTTATCTACTTAAATTTGTTGAACAAAACGACTTACGTATTTTAAGCATGCTAACCTTTAGCCCGGTAAGCAAATTAAAAAAAACGCAATATGTAGGCTACACGAGAACGGAGACGTCGAGTAACCAAAACATATGCGTTCAACAAATTCGTACACGTTATTTATCAATTTAACATTAGAATTAAAGGATATACAACGAGAAACAACGTTTGACAACCTTTAAACAGTTTTAGTAACTATCTCAAAAATTGTCGCTCTGATGCAAACAACTGCTGAGTTATCTACTCAAATTTGTTGAACAAAACGACTTAAGTATTTTAAGCATGCTAACCTTTAGCCCGGTAAGCAAATTAAAAAAAAACGCTATATGTAGGCTACACGAGAACGGAGACGTCGAGTAACCAAAACAAATGCGTTAAACAAATTCGTACACGTTATTTATCAATTTAACATTAGAATTAAAGGATATACAACGAGAAACAACGTTTGACAACCTTTAAACAGTTTTAATAACTATCTCAAAAATTGTCGCTCTGATGCAAACAACTGATGAGTTATCTACTCAAATTTGTTGAACAAAACGACTTACGTATTTTAAGCATGCTAACCTTTAGCCCGGTAAGCAAATTAAAAAAAAAACGCAATATGTAGGCTACACGAGAACGGAGACGTCGAGTAACCAAAACAAATGCGTTAAACAAATTCGTACACGTTATTTATCAATTTAACTCTAGAATTAAAGGATATACAACGAGAAACAACGATTGACAACCTTTAAACAGTTTTAAAAACTATCTCAAAAATTGTCGCTCTGATGCAAACAACTGATGAGTTATCTACTTAAATTTGTTGAACAAAACGACTTACGTATTTTAAACATGCTAACCTTTAGCCCGGTAAGCAAATTAAAAAAAAACGCAATATGTAGGCTACACGAGAACGGAGACGTCGAGTAACCAAAACAAATGCGTTAAACAAATTCGTACACGTTATTTATTAATTTAACTCTAGAATTAAAGGATATACAACGAGAAACAACGTTTGACAACCTTTAAACAGTTTTAATAACTATCTCAAAAATTGTCGCTCTGATGCAAACAACTGATGAGTTATCTACTTAAATTTGTTGAACAAAACGACTTACGTATTTTAAGCATGCTAACCTTTAGCCCGGTAAGCAAATTAAAAAAAAACGTAATATGTAGGCTACATGAGAACGGAGACGTCGAGTAACCAAAACAAATGCGTTAAACAAATTCGTACACGTTATTTATCAATTTAACATTAGAATTAAAGGATATACAACGAGAAACAACGTTTGACAACCTTTAAACAGTTTTAATAACTATCTCAAAAATTGTCGCTCTGATGCAAACAACTGCTGAGTTATCTACTCAAATTTGTTGAACAAAACGACTTACGTATTTTAAGCATGCTAACCTTTAGCCCGGTAAGCAAATTAAAAAAAAAAAAACGCAATATGTAGGCTACACGAGAACGGAGACGTCGAGTAACCAAAACAAATGCGTTAAACAAATTCGTACACGTTATTTATCAATTTAACTCTAAAATTAAAGGATATACAACGAGAAACAACGTTTGACAACCTTTAAACAGTTTTAATAACTATCTCAAAAATTGTCGCTCTGATGCAAACAACTGATGAGTTATCTACTTAAATTTGTTGAACAAAACGACTTACGTATTTTAAACATGCTAACCTTTAGCCCGGTAAGCAAAGTAAAAAAAAACGCAATATGTAGGCTACACGAAAACGGAGACGTCGAGAAACCAAAACAAATGCGTTAAACAAATTCGTACACGTTATTTATCAATTTAACTCTAGAATTAAAGGATATACAACGAGAAACAACGTTTGACAACCTTTAAACAGTTTTAATAACTATCTCAAAAATTGTCGCTCTGATGCAAACAACTGATGAGTTATCTACTTAAATTTGTTGAACAAAACGACTTACGTATTTTAAAAATGCTAACCTTTAGCCCGGTAAGCAAATTAAAAAAACAACGCAATATGTAGGCTACACGAGAACGGAGAAGTCGAGTAACCAAAACAAATGCGTTAAACAAATTCGTACACGTTATTTATCAATTTAACTCTAGAATTAAAGGATATACAACGAGAAACAACGTTTGACAACCTTTAAACAGTTTTAATAACTATCTCAAAAATTGTCGCTCTGATGCAGACAACTGCTGAGCTATCTACTCAAATTTGTTGAACAAAACGACTTACGTATTTTAAACATGCTAACCTTTAGCCCGGTAAGCAAATTAAAAAAAAAACGCAATATGTAGGCTACACGAGAACGGAGACATCGAGTAACCAAAACAAATGCGTTAAACAAATTCGTACACGTTATTTATCAATTTAACTCTAGAATTAAAGGATATACAACGAGAAACAACGTTTGACAACCTTTAAAAAGTTTTAATAACTATCTCAAAAATTGTCGCTCTGATGCAAACAACTGATGAGTTATCTACTTAAATTTGTTGAACAAAATGACTTACGTATTTTAAACATGCTAACCTTTAGCCCGGTAAGCAAATTAAAAAAAAAACGCAATATGTAGGCTACACGAGAACGGAGACATCGAGTAACCAAAACAAATGCGTTAAACAAATTCATACACGTTATTTATCAATTTAACTCTAGAATTAAAGGATATACAACGAGAAACAACGTTTGACAACCTTTAAAAAGTTTTAATAACTATCTCAAAAATTGTCGCTCTGATGCAAACAACTGATGAGTTATCTACTTAAATTTGTTGAACAAAACGACTTACGTATTTTAAGCACGCTAATCTTTAGCCCGGTAAGCAAATTAAAAAAAAAAAACGCAATATGTAGGCTACACGAGAACGGAGACGTCGAGTAACCAAAACAAATGCGTTAAACAAATTCGTACACGTTATTTATCAATTTAACATTCGAATTAAAGGATATACAACGAGAAACAACGTTTGACAACCTTTAAACAGTTTTAATAACTATCTCAAAAATTGGTGCTCTGATGCAAACAACTGCTGAGTTATCTACTCAAATTTGTTGAACAAAATGACTTACGTATTTTAAACATGCTAACCTTTAGCCTGGTAAGCAAATTAAAAAAAAAACGCAATATGTAGGCTACACGAGAACGGAGACGTCGATTAACCAAAACAAATGCGTTAAACAAATTCGTACACGTTATTTATCAATTTAACATTAGTATTAAAGGATATACAACGAGAAACAACGTTTGACAACCTTTAAACAGTTTTAATAACTATCTCAAAAATTGTCGCTCTGATGCAAACAACTGATGAGTTATCTACTTAAATTTGTTGAACAAAATGACTTACGTATTTTAAGCATGCTAACCTTTAGCCCGGTAAGCAAATTAAAAAAAAAAAACGCAATATGTAGGCTACACGAGAACGGAGACGTCGAGTAACCAAAACAAATGCGTTAAACAAATTCGTACACGTTATTTATCAATTTAACTCTAGAATTAAAGGATATACAACGAGAAACAACGTTTGACAACCTTTAAACAGTTTTAATAACTATCTCAAAAATTGTTGCTCTGATGCAAACAACTGATGAGTTATCTACTTAAATTTGTTGAACAAAACGACTTACGTATTTTAAAAATGCTAACCTTTAGCCCGGTAAGCAAATTAAAAAAACAACGCAATATGTAGGCTACACGAGAACGGAGAAGTCGAGTAACCAAAACAAATGCGTTAAACAAATTCGTACACGTTATTTATCAATTTAACTCTAGAATTAAAGGATATACAACGAGAAACAACGTTTGACAACCTTTAAATAGTTTTAATAACTATCTCAAAAATTGTCGCTCTGATGCAAACAACTGCTGAGTTATCTTCCCAAATTTGTTGAGCAAAACGACTTACGTATTTTAAACATGCTAACCTTTAGCCCGGTAAGCAAATTAAAAAAAAACGCAATATGTAGGCTACACGAGAACGGAGACATCGAGTAACCAAAACAAATGCGTTAAACAAATTCGTACACTTTATTTATCAATTTAACTCTAGAATTAAAGGATATACAACGAGAAACAACGTTTGACAACCTTTAAACAGTTTTAATAACTATCTCAAAAATTGTCGCTCTGATGCAAACAACTGATGAGTTATCTACTTAAATTTGTTGAACAAAACGACTTACGTATTTTAAGCACGCTAACCTTTAGCCCGGTAAGCAAATTAAAAAAAAAAAAAACGCAATATGTAGGCTACACGAGAACGGAGACGTCGATTAACCAAAACAAATGCGTTAAACAAATTCGTACACGTTATTTATCAATTTAACATTAGAATTAAAGGATATACAACGAGAAACAACGTTTGACAACCTTTAAACAGTTTTAATAACTATCTCAAAAATTGTCGCTCTGATGCAAACAACTGCTGAGTTATCTACTCAAATTTGTTGAAAAAAACGACTTACGTATTTTAAACATGCTAACCTTTAGCCCGGTAAGAAAATAAAAAAAAAACGCAATATGAAGGCTACACGAGAACGGAGACGTCGAGTAACCAAAACAAATGCGTTAAACAAATTCGTACACGTTATTTATCAATTTAACATTAGTATTAAAGGATATACAACGAGAAACAACGTTTGACAACCTTTAAACAGTTTTAATAAATATCTCAAAAATTGTCGCTCTGATGTAAACAACTGATGAGTTATCTACTTAAATTTGTTGAACAAAATGACTTACGTATTTTAAGCATGCTAACCTTTAGCCCGGTAAGCAAATTAAAAAAAAACGCAATATGTAGGCTACACGAGAACGGCGACGTCGAGTAACCAAAACAAATGCGTTAAACAAATTCGTACACGTTATTTATCAATTTAACATTAGAATTAAAGGATATACAACGAGAAACAACGTTTGACAACCTTTAAACAGTTTTAGTAACTATCTCAAAAATTGTCGCTCTGATGCAAACAACTGCTGAGTTATCTACTCAAATTTGTTGAACAAAACGACTTAAGTATTTTAAGCATGCTAACCTTTAGCCCGGTAAGCAAATTAAAAAAAAAACGCTATATGTAGGCTACACGAGAACGGAGACGTCGAGTAACCAAAACAAATGCGTTAAACAAATTCGTACACGTTATTTATCAATTTAACATTAGAATTAAAGGATATACAACGAGAAACAACGTTTGACAACCTTTAAACAGTTTTAATAACTATCTCAAAAATTGTCGCTCTGATGCAAACAACTGATGAGTTATCTACTTAAATTTGTTGAACAAAACGACTTACGTATTTTAAGCATGCTAACCTTTAGCCCGGTAAGCAAATTAAAAAAAAACGCAATATGTAGGCTACACGAGAACGGAGACGTCGAGTAACCAAAACAAATGCGTTAAACAAATTCGTACACGTTATTTATCAATTTAACTCTAGAATTAAAGGATATACAACGAGAAACAACGTTTGACAACCTTTAAACAGTTTTAATAACTATCTCAAAAATTGTCGCTCTGATGCAAACAACTGATGAGTTATCTACTTAAATTTGTTGAACAAAACGACTTACGTATTTTAAACATGCTAACCTTTAGCCCGGTAAGCAAATTAAAAAAAAAACGCAATATGTAGGCTACACGAGAACGGAGACGTCGAGTAACCAAAACAAATGCGTTAAACAAATTCGTACACGTTATTTATCAATTTAACTCTAGAATTAAAGGATATACAACGAGAAACAACGTTTGACAACCTTTAAACAGTTTTAATAACTATCTCAAACATTGTCGCTCTGATGCAAACAACTGATGAGTTATCTACTTAAATTTTTTGAACAAAACGACTTACGTATTTTAAGCATGCTAACCTTTAGCCCGGTAAGCAAATTAAAAAAAAAACGCAATATGTAGGCTACACGAGAACGGAGACGTCGAGTAACCAAAAAAAATGCGTTAAACAAATTCGTACACGTTATTTATCAATTTAACTCTAGAATTAAAGGATATAAAACGAGAAACAACGTTTGACAACCTTTAAACAGTTTTAATAACTATCTCAAAAATTTTCGCTCTGATGCAAACAACTGATGAGTTATCTACTTAAATTTGTTGAACAAAACGACTTACGTATTTTAAGCATGCTAACCTTTAGCCCGGTAAGCAAATTAAAAAAAACGCAATATGTAGGCTACACGAGAACGGAGACGTCGAGTAACCAAAACAAATGCGTTCAACAAATTCGTACACGTTATTTATCAATTTAACATTAGAATTAAAGGATATACAACGAGAAACAACGTTTGACAACCTTTAAACAGTTTTAGTAACTATCTCAAAAATTGTCGCTCTGATGCAAACAACTGCTGAGTTATCTACTCAAATTTGTTGAACAAAACGACTTAAGTATTTTAAGCATGCTAACCTTTAGCCCGGTAAGCAAATTAAAAAAAAACGCTATATGTAGGCTACACGAGAACGGAGACGTCGAGTAACCAAAACAAATGCGTTAAACAAATTCGTACACGTTATTTATCAATTTAACATTAGAATTAAAGGATATACAACGAGAAACAACGTTTGACAACCTTTAAACAGTTTTAATAACTATCTCAAAAATTGTCGCTCTGATGCAAACAACTGATGAGTTATCTACTCAAATTTGTTGAACAAAACGACTTACGTATTTTAAGCATGCTAACCTTTAGCCCGGTAAGCAAATTAAAAAAAAAACGCAATATGTAGGCTACACGAGAACGGAGACGTCGAGTAACCAAAACAAATGCGTTAAACAAATTCGTACACGTTATTTATCAATTTAACTCTAGAATTAAAGGATATACAACGAGAAACAACGATTGACAACCTTTAAACAGTTTTAAAAACTATCTCAAAAATTGTCGCTCTGATGCAAACAACTGATGAGTTATATACTTAAATTTGTTGAACAAAACGACTTACGTATTTTAAACATGCTAACCTTTAGCCCGGTAAGCAAATTAAAAAAAAAACGCAATATGTAGGCTACACGAGAACGGAGACGTCGAGTAACCAAAACAAATGCGTTAAACAAATTCGTACACGTTATTTATCAATTTAACTCTAGAATTAAAGGATATACAACGAGAAACAACGTTTGACAACCTTTAAACAGTTTTAATAACTATCTCAAAAATTGTCGCTCTGATGCAAACAACTGATGAGTTATCTACTTAAATTTGTTGAACAAAACGACTTACGTATTTTAAACATGCTAACCTTTAGCCCGGTAAGCAAATTAAAAAAAAACGCAATATGTAGGCTACACGAGAACGGAGACGTCGAGTAACCAAAACAAATGCGTTAAACAAATTCGTACACGTTATTTATCAATTTAACTCTAGAATTAAAGGATATACAACGAGAAACAACGTTTGACAACCTTTAAACAGTTTTAATAACTATCTCAAACATTGTCGCTCTGATGCAAACAACTGATGAGTTATCTACTTAAATTTGTTGAACAAAACGACTTACGTATTTTAAGCATGCTAACCTTTAGCCCGGTAAGCAAATTAAAAAAAAAACGCAATATGTAGGCTACACGAGAACGGAGACGTCGAGTAACCAAAACAAATGCGTTCAACAAATTCGTACACGTTATTTATCAATTTAACTCTAGAATTAAAGGATATACAACGAGAAACAACGTTTGACAACCTTTAAACAGTTTTAATAACTATCTCAAAAATTGTCGCTCTGATGCAAACAACTGATGAGTTATCTACTTAAATTTGTTGAACAAAACGACTTACGTATTTTAAACATGCTAACCTTTAGCCCGGTAAGCAAATTAAAAAAAAACGCAATATGTAGGCTACACGAGAACGGAGACGTCGAGTAACCAAAAAAAATGCGTTAAACAAATTCGTACACGTTATTTATCAATTTAACTCTAGAATTAAAGGATATAAAACGAGAAACAACGTTTGACAACCTTTAAACAGTTTTAATAACTATCTCAAAAATTTTCGCTCTGATGCAAACAACTGATGAGTTATCTACTTAAATTTGTTGAACAAAACGACTTACGTATTTTAAGCATGCTAACCTTTAGCCCGGTAAGCAAATTAAAAAAAAAACGCAATATGTAGGCTACACGAGAACGGAGACGTCGAGTAACCAAAACAAATGCGTTCAACAAATTCGTACACGTTATTTATCAATTTAACATTAGAATTAAAGGATATACAACGAGAAACAACGTTTGACAACCTTTAAACAGTTTTAATAACTATATCAAAAATTGTCGCTCTGATGCAAACAGCTGCTGAGCTATCTACTCAAATTTGTTGAACAAAACGACTTACGTATTTTAAACATGCTAACCTTTAGCCCGGTAAGCAAATTAAAAAAAAACGCAATATGTAGGCTACACGAGAACGGAGACATCGAGTAACCAAAACAAATGCGTTAAACAAATTCGTACACGTTATTTATTAATTTAACTCTAGAATTAAAGGATATACAACGAGAAACAACGTTTGACAACCTTTAAACAGTTTTAATAACTATCTCAAAAATTGTCGCTCTGATGCAAACAACTGATGAGTTATCTACTTAAATTTGTTGAACAAAACGACTTACGTATTTTAAGCATGCTAACCTTTAGCCCGGTAAGCAAATTAAAAAAAAACGTAATATGTAGGCTACATGAGAACGGAGACGTCGAGTAACCAAAACAAATGCGTTAAACAAATTCGTACACGTTATTTATCAATTTAACATTAGAATTAAAGGATATACAACGAGAAACAACGTTTGACAACCTTTAAACAGTTTTAATAACTATCTCAAAAATTGTCGCTCTGATGCAAACAACTGCTGAGTTATCTACTCAAATTTGTTGAACAAAACGACTTACGTATTTTAAGCATGCTAACCTTTAGCCCGGTAAGCAAATTAAAAAAAACGCAATATGTAGGCTACACGAGAACGGAGACGTCGAGTAACCAAAACAAATGCGTTAAACAAATTCGTACACATTATTTATCAATTTAACATTAGAATTAAAGGATATACAACGAGAAACAACGTTTGACAACCGTTAAACAGTTTTAATAACTATCTCAAAAATTGTCGCTCTGATGCAAACAACTGATGAGTTATCTACTCAAATTTGTTGAACAAAACGACTTACGTATTTTAAGCATGCTAACCTTTAGCCCGGTAAGCAAATTAAAAAAAAAAAAACGCAATATGTAGGCTACACGAGAACGGAGACGTCGAGTAACCAAAACAAATGCGTTAAACAAATTCGTACACGTTATTTATCAATTTAACTCTAAAATTAAAGGATATACAACGAGAAACAACGTTTGACAACCTTTAAACAGTTTTAATAACTATCTCAAAAATTGTCGCTCTGATGCAAACAACTGATGAGTTATCTACTTAAATTTGTTGAACAAAACGACTTACGTATTTTAAACATGCTAACCTTTAGCCCGGTAAGCAAAGTAAAAAAAAACGCAATATGTAGGCTACACGAAAACGGAGACGTCGAGAAACCAAAACAAATGCGTTAAACAAATTCGTACACGTTATTTATCAATTTAACTCTAGAATTAAAGGATATACAACGAGAAACAACGTTTGACAACCTTTAAACAGTTTTAATAACTATCTCAAAAATTGTCGCTCTGATGCAAACAACTGATGAGTTATCTACTTAAATTTGTTGAACAAAATGACTTACGTATTTTAAAAATGCTAACCTTTAGCCCGGTAAGCAAATTAAAAAAACAACGCAATATGTAGGCTACACGAGAACGGAGAAGTCGAGTAACCAAAACAAATGCGTTAAACAAATTCGTACACGTTATTTATCAATTTAACTCTAGAATTAAAGGATATACAACGAGAAACAACGTTTGACAACCTTTAAACAGTTTTAATAACTATCTCAAAAATTGTCGCTCTGATGCAGACAACTGCTGAGCTATCTACTCAAATTTGTTGAACAAAACGACTTACGTATTTTAAACATGCTAACCTTTAGCCCGGTAAGCAAATTAAAAAAAAAACGCAATATGTAGGCTACACGAGAACGGAGACATCGAGTAACCAAAACAAATGCGTTAAACAAATTCGTACACGTTATTTATCAATTTAACTCTAGAATTAAAGGATATACAACGAGAAACAACGTTTGACAACCTTTAAAAAGTTTTAATAACTATCTCAAAAATTGTCGCTCTGATGCAAACAACTGATGAGTTATCTACTTAAATTTGTTGAACAAAACGACTTACGTATTTTAAGCACGCTAATCTTTAGCCCGGTAAGCAAATTAAAAAAAAAAAAACGCAATATGTAGGCTACACGAGAACGGAGACGTCGAGTAACCAAAACAAATGCGTTAAACAAATTCGTACACGTTATTTATCAATTTAACATTAGATTTAAAGGATATACAACGAGAAACAACGTTTGACAACCTTTAAACAGTTTTAATAACTATCTCAAAAATTGGTGCTCTGATGCAAACAACTGCTGAGTTATCTACTCAAATTTGTTGAACAAAATGACTTACGTATTTTAAACATGCTAACCTTTAGCCTGGTAAGCAAATTAAAAAAAAAACGCAATATGTAGGCTACACGAGAACGGAGACGTCGATTAACCAAAACAAATGCGTTAAACAAATTCGTACACGTTATTTATCAATTTAACATTAGTATTAAAGGATATACAACGAGAAACAACGTTTGACAACCTTTAAACAGTTTTAATAACTATCTCAAAAATTGTCGCTCTGATGCAAACAACTTATGAGTTATCTACTTAAATTTTTTGAACAAAACGACTTACGTATTTTAAGCATGCTAACCTTTAGCCCGGTAAGCAAATTAAAAAAAAAAACGCAATATGTAGGCTACACGAGAACGGAGACTTCGAGTAACCAAAAAAAATGCGATAAACAAATTCGTACACGTTATTTATCAATTTAACTCTAGAATTAAAGGATATAAAACGAGAAACAACGTTTGACAACCTTTAAACAGTTTTAATAACTATCTCAAAAATTGTCGCTCTGATGCAAACAACTGATGAGTTATCTACTTAAATTTGTTGAACAAAACGACTTACGTATTTTAAGCATGCTAACCTTTAGCCCGGTAAGCAAATTAAAAAAAAAAACGCAATATGTAGGCTACACGAGAACGGAGACGTCGAGTAACCAAAACAAATGCGTTAAACAAATTCGTACACGTTATTTATCAATTTAACTCTAGAATTAAAGGATATACAACGAGAAACAACCTTTGACAACCTTTAAACAGTTTTAATAACTATCTCAAAAATTGTCGC
Source organism: Eurosta solidaginis (assembly GCF_040869045.1). Classification (NCBI taxonomy): domain Eukaryota; kingdom Metazoa; phylum Arthropoda; class Insecta; order Diptera; family Tephritidae; genus Eurosta; species Eurosta solidaginis. The sequence continues at coordinate 841,849 of NW_027136897.1, forward strand.
TCTGATGCAAACAACTGATGAGTTATCTACTTAAATTTGTTGAACTAAACGACTTACGTATTTTAAGCATGCTAACCTTTAGCCCGGTAAGCAAATTAAAAAAAAAACGCAATATGTAGGCTACACGAGAACGGAGACGTCGAGTAACCAAAACAAATGCGTTAAACAAATTCGTACACGTTATTTATCAATTTAACTCTAGAATTAAAGGATATACAACGAGAAACAACGTTTGACAACCTTTAAACAGTTTTAATAACTATCTCAAAAATTGTCGCTTTGATGCAAACAACTGATGAGTTATCTACTTAAATTTGTTGAACAAAACGACTTACGTATTTTAAGCATGCTAACCTTTAGCCCGGTAAGCAAATTAAAAAAAAACGCAATATGTAGGCTACACGAGAACGGAGACGTCGAGTAACCAAAACAAATGCGTTACACAAATTCGTACACGTTACTTATCAATTTAACATTAGAATTAAAGGATATACAACGAGAAACAACGTTTGACAACCTTTAAACAGTTTTAATAACTATCTCAAAAATTGTCGCTCTGATGCAAACAACTGCTGAGTTATCTACTCAAATTTGTTGAACAAAACGACTTACGTATTTTAAGCATGCTAACCTTTAGCCCGGTAAGCAAATTAAAAAAAACGCAATATGTAGGCTACACGAGAACAGAGACGTCGAGTAACCAAAACAAATGCGTTAAACAAATTCGTACATGTTATTTATCAATATAACATTAGAATTAAAGGATATACAACGAGAAACAACGTTTGACAACCTTTAAACAGTTTTAATAACTATCTCAAAAATTGTCGCTCTGATGCAAACAACTGATGAGTTATCTACTTAAACTTGTTGAACAAAACGACTTACGTATTTTAAGCATGCTAACCTTTAGCCCGGTAAGCAAATTAAAAAAAAACCGCAATATGTAGGCTACACGAGAACGGAGACGTCGAGTAACCAAAACAAATGCGTTAAACAAATTCGTACACGTTATTTATCAATTTAACTCTAGAATTAAAGGATATACAACGAGAAACAACGTTTGACAACCTTTAAACAGTTTTATAACTATCTCAAAAATTGTCGCTCTGATGCAAACAACTGATGAGTTATCTACTTAAATTTGTTGAACAAAACGACTTACGTATTTTAAGCATGCTAACCTTTAGCCCGGTAAGCAAATTAAAAAAAAAAACGCAATATGTAGGCTACACGAGAACGGAGACGACGAGTAACCAAAACAAATGCGTTAAACCAATTCGTACACGTTATTTATCAATTTAACATTAGAATTAAAGGATATACAACGAGAAACAACGTTTTGACAACCTTTAAACAGTTTTAATAACTATCTCAAAAATTGTCGCTCTGATGCAAACAACTGATGAGTTATCTACTTAAGTTTGTTGAACAAAACGACTTACGTATTTTAAGCATGCTAACCTTTAGCCCGGTAAGCAAATTAAAAAAAAACGCAATATGTAGGCTACACGAGAACGGAGACGTTGAGTAACCAAAACAAATGCGTTAAACAAATTCGTACACGTTATTTATCAATTTAACTCTAGAATTAAAGGATATACAACGAGAAACAACGTTTGACAACCTTTAAACAGTTTTAATAACTATCTCAAAAATTGTCGCTCTGATGCGAACAACTGATGAGTTATCTACTTAAACTTGTTGAACAAAACGGCTTACGTATTTTAAGCATGCTAACCTTTAGCCCGGTAAGCAAATTAAAAAAAAAACGCAATATTTAGGCTACACGAGAACGGAGACGTCGAGTAACCAAAACAAATGCGTTAAACAAATTCGTACACATTATTTATCAATTTAACATTAGAATTAAAGGATATACAACGAGAAACAACGTTTGACAATCTTTAAACAGTTTTAATAACTATCTCAAAAATTGTCGCTCTGATGCAAACAACTGATGAGTTATCTACTTAAATTTGTTGAACAAAACGACTTACGTATTTTAAACATGCTAACCTTTAGCCCGGTAAGCAAATTAAAAAAAAAACGCAATATGTAGGCTACACGAGAACGGAGACGTCGAGTAACCAAAACAAATGCGTTAAACAAATTCGTACACGTTATTTATCAATATAACTCTAGAATTAAAGGATATACAACGAGAAACAACGTTTGACAATCTTTAAACAGTTTTAATAACTATCTCAAAAATTGTCGCTCTGATGCAAACAACTGATGAGTTATCTACTTAAATTTGTTGAACAAAACGACTTACGTATTTTAAACATGCTAACCTTTAGCCCGGTAAGCAAATTAAAAAAAAAACGCAATATGTAGGCTACACGAGAACGGAGACGTCGAGTAACCAAAACAAATGCGTTAAACAAATTCGTACACGTTATTTATCAATTTAACTCTAGAATTAAAGGATATACAACGAGAAACAACGTTTGACAACCTTTAAACAGTTTTAATAACTATCTCAAAAATTGTCGCTCTGATGCAAACAACTGATGAGTTATCTACTTAAATTTGTTGAACAAAACGACTTACGTATTTTAAACATGCTGACCTTTAGCCCGGTAAGCAAATTAAAAAAACAACGCAATATGTAGGCTACACGAGAACGGAGACGTCGAGTAACCAAAACAAATGCGTTAAACAAATTCGTACACGTTATTTATCAATTTAACTCTAGAATTAAAGGATATACAACTAGAAACAACGTTTGACAACCTTTAAACAGTTTTAATAACTATCTCAAAAATTGTCGCTCTGATGCAAACAACTGCTGAGTTATCTACTCAAATTTGTTGAACAAAACGACTTACGTATTTTAAACATGCTAACCTTTAGCCCGGTAAGCAAATTAAAAAAAAAACGCAATATGTAGGCTACACGAGAACGGAGACATCGAGTAACCAAAACAAATGCGTTAAACAAATTCGTACACGTTATTTATCAATTTAACTCTAGAATTAAAGGATATACAACGAGAAACAACGTTTGACAACCTTTAAACAGTTTTAATAACTATCTCAAAAATTGTCGCTCTGATGCAAACAACTGATGAGTTATCTACTTAAATTTGTTGAACAAAATGACTTACGTATTTTAAGCACGCTAACCTTTAGCCCGGTAAGCAAATTAAAAAAAAAACGCAATATGTAGGCTACACGAGAACGGAGACGTCGAGTAACCAAAACAAATGCGTTAAACAAATTCGTATACGTTATTTATCAATTTAACATTAGAGTTAAAGGATATACAACGAGAAACAACGTTTGACAACCTTTAAACAGTTTTAATAACTATCTCAAAAATTGTCGCTCTGATGCAAACAACTGCTGGGTTATCTACTCAAATTTGTTGAACAAAACGACTTACGTATTTTAAACATGCTAACCTTTAGCCCGGTAAGCAAATTAAAAAAAAACGCAATATGTAGGCTACGCGAGAACGGAGACGTCGAGTAACCAAAACAAATGCGTTAAACAAATTCGTACACGTTATTTATCAATTTAACATTAGTATTAAAGGATATACAACGAGAAACAACGTTTGACAACCTTTAAACAGTTTTAATAACTATCTCAAAAATTGTCGCTCTGATGCAAACAGCTGATGAGTTATCTACTTAAATTTGTTGAACAAAATGACTTACGTATTTTAAGCATGCTAACCTTTAGCCCGGTAAGCAAATTAAAAAAAAAACGCAATATGTAGGCTACACGAGAACGGAGACGTCGAGTAACCAAAACAAATCCGTTAAACAAATTCGTACACGTTATTTATCAATTTAACATTAGAATTAAAGGATATACAAAGAGAAACAACGTTTGACAACCTTTAAACAGTTTTAATAACTATCTCAAAAATTGTCGCTCTGATGCAAACAACTGCTGAGTTATCTACACAAATTTGTTGAACAAAAAGACTTACGTATTTTAAGCATGCTAAACTTTAGCCCGGTAAGCAAATTAAAAAAAACGCTATATGTAGGCTACACGAGAACGGAGACATCAAGTAACCAAAACAAATGCGTTAAACAAATTCGTACACGTTATTTATCAATTTAACATTAGAATTAAAGGATATACAACGAGAAACAACGTTTGACAACCTTTAAACAGTTTTAATAACTATCTCAAAAATTGTCGCTCTGATGCAAACAACTGATGAGTTATCTACTCAAATTTGTTGAACAAAACGACTTACGTATTTTAAGCATGCTAACCTTTAGCCCGGTAAGCAAATTAAAAAAAAAAAACGCAATATGTAGGCTACACGAGAACGGAGACGTCGAGTAACCAAAACAAATGCGTTAAACAAATTCGTACACGTTATTTATCAATTTAACTCTAGAATTAAAGGATATACAACGAGAAACAACGTTTGACAACCTTTAAACAGTTTTAATAACTATCTCAAAAATTGTCGCTCTGATGCAAACAACTGATGAGTTATCTACTTAAATTTATTGAAAAAACGACTTACGTATTTTAAACATGCTAACCTTTAGCCCGGTAAGCAAATTAAAAAAAAAACGCAATATGTAGGCTACACGAGAACGGAGACGTCGAGTAACCAAAACAAATGCGTTAAACAAATTCGTACACGTTATTTATCAATTTAACTCTAGAATTAAAGGATATACAACGAGAAACAACGTTTGACAACCTTTAAACAGTTTTAATAACTATCTCAAAAATTGTCGCTCTGATGCAAACAACTGATGAGTTATCTACTTAAATTTGTTGAACAAAACGACTTACGTATTTTAAACATGCTAACCTTTAGCCCGGTAAGCAAATTAAAAATAAACGCAATATGTAGGCTACACGAGAACGGAGACGTCGAGTAACCAAAACAAATGCGTTAAACAAATTCGTACACGTTATTTATCAATTTAACTCTAGAATTAAAGGATATACAACGAGAAACAACGTTTGACAACCTTTAAACAGTTTTAATAACTATCTCAAAAATTGTCGCTCTGATGCAAACAACTGCTGAGTTATCTACTCAAATTTGTTGAACAAAACGACTTACGTATTTTAAACATGCTAACCTTTAGCCTGGTAAGCAAATTAAAAAAAAAAACGCAATATGTAGGCTACACGAGAACGGAGACGTCGAGTAACCAAAACAAATGCGTTAAACAAATTCGTACACGTTATTTATCAATTTAACTCTAGAATTAAAGGATATACAACGAGAAAAAACGTTTGACAACCTTTAAACCGTTTTAATAACTATTTCAAAAATTGTCGCTCTGATGCAAACAACTGATGAGTTATCTACTTAAATTTACTGAACAAAACGACTTACGTATTTTAAGCATGCTAACCTTTAGCCCGGTAAGCAAATTAAAAAAAAAAAACGCAATATGTAGGCTACACGAGAACGGAGACGTCGAGTAACCAAAACAAATGCGTTAAACAAATTCGTACACGTTATTTATCAATTTAACATTAGAATTAAAGGATATACAACGAGAAAGAACGTTTGACAACCTTTAAACAGTTTTAATAACTATCTCAAAAATTGTCGCTCTGATGCAAACAACTGATGAGTTATCTACTCAAATTTGTTGAACAAAACGACTTACGTATTTTAAGCATGCTAACCTTTAGCCCGGTAAGCAAATTAAAAAAAAACGCAATATGTAGCCTACACGAGAACGGAGACGTCGAGTAACCAAAACAAATGCGTTAAACAAATTCGTACACGTTATTTATCAATTTAACATTAGAATTAAAGGATATACAATGAGAAAAAACGTTTGACAACCTTTAAACAGTTTTAATAACTATCTCAAAAATTGTCGCTCTGATGCAAACAACTGATGAGTTATCTACTCAAATTTGTTGAACAAAACGACTTACGTATTTTAAGCATGCTAACCTTTAGCCCGGTAAGCAAATTAAAAATAAAACGCAATATGTAGGCTACACGAGAACGGAGACGTCGAGTAACCAAAACAAATGCTTTAAACAAATTCGTACACGTTATTTATCAATTTAACATTAGTATTAAAGGATATACAACGAGAAACAACGTTTGACAACCTTTAAACAGTTTTAATAACTATCTCAAAAATTGTCGCTCTGATGCAAACAGCTGATGAGTTATCTACTTAAATTTGTTGAACAAAATGACTTACGTATTTTAAGCATGCTAACCTTTAGCCCGGTAAGCAAATTAAAAAAAAAACGCAATATGTAGGCTACACGAGAACGGAGACGTCGAGTAACCAAAACAAATCCGTTAAACAAATTCGTACACGTTATTTATCAATTTAACATTAGAATTAAAGGATATACAAAGAGAAACAACGTTTGACAACCTTTAAACAGTTTTAATAACTATCTCAAAAATTGTCGCTCTGATGCAAACAACTGCTGAGTTATCTACACAAATTTGTTGAACAAAAAGACTTACGTATTTTAAGCATGCTAAACTTTAGCCCGGTAAGCAAATTAAAAAAAACGCTATATGTAGGCTACACGAGAACGGAGACATCAAGTAACCAAAACAAATGCGTTAAACAAATTCGTACACGTTATTTATCAATTTAACATTAGAATTAAAGGATATACAACGAGAAACAACGTTTGACAACCTTTAAACAGTTTAATAACTATCTCAAAAATTGTCGCTCTGATGCAAACAACTGATGAGTTATCTACTCAAATTTGTTGAACAAAACGACTTACGTATTTTAAGCATGCTAACCTTTAGCCCGGTAAGCAAATTAAAAAAAAAAAACGCAATATGTAGGCTACACGAGAACGGAGACGTCGAGTAACCAAAACAAATGCGTTAAACAAATTCGTACACGTTATTTATCAATTTAACTCTAGAATTAAAGGATATACAACGAGAAACAACGTTTGACAACCTTTAAACAGTTTTAATAACTATCTCAAAAATTGTCGCTCTGATGCAAACAACTGATGAGTTATCTACTTAAATTTATTGAAAAAACGACTTACGTATTTTAAACATGCTAACCTTTAGCCCGGTAAGCAAATTAAAAAAAAAACGCAATATGTAGGCTACACGAGAACGGAGACGTCGAGTAACCAAAACAAATGCGTTAAACAAATTCGTACACGTTATTTATCAATTTAACTCTAGAATTAAAGGATATACAACGAGAAACAACGTTTGACAACCTTTAAACAGTTTTAATAACTATCTCAAAAATTGTCGCTCTGATGCAAACAACTGATGAGTTATCTACTTAAATTTGTTGAACAAAACGACTTACGTATTTTAAAGATGCTAACCTTTAGCCCGGTAAGCAAATTAAAAATAAACGCAATATGTAGGCTACACGAGAACGGAGACGTCGAGTAACCAAAACAAATGCGTTAAACAAATTCGTACACGTTATTTATCAATTTAACTCTAGAATTAAAGGATATACAACGAGAAACAACGTTTGACAACCTTTAAACAGTTTTAATAACTATCTCAAAAATTGTCGCTCTGATGCAAACAACTGCTGAGTTATCTACTCAAATTTGTTGAACAAAACGACTTACGTATTTTAAACATGCTAACCTTTAGCCTGGTAAGCAAATTAAAAAAAAAAACGCAATATGTAGGCTACACGAGAACGGAGACGTCGAGTAACCAAAACAAATGCGTTAAACAAATTCGTACACGTTATTTATCAATTTAACTCTAGAATTAAAGGATATACAACGAGAAAAAACGTTTGACAACCTTTAAACCGTTTTAATAACTATTTCAAAAATTGTCGCTCTGATGCAAACAACTGATGAGTTATCTACTTAAATTTACTGAACAAAACGACTTACGTATTTTAAGCATGCTAACCTTTAGCCCGGTAAGCAAATTAAAAAAAAAAAACGCAATATGTAGGCTACACGAGAACGGAGACGTCGAGTTACCAAAACAAATGCGTTAAACAAATTCGTACGCGTTATTTATCAATTTAACATTAGAATTAAAGGATATACAATGAGAAAAAACGTTTGACAACCTTTAAACAGTTTTAATAACTATCTCAAAAATTGTCGCTCTGATGCAAACAACTGATGAGTTATCTACTCAAATTTGTTGAACAAAACGACTTACGTATTTTAAGCATGCTAACCTTTAGCCCGGTAAGCAAATTAAAAATAAAACGCAATATGTAGGCTACACGAGAACGGAGACGTCGAGTAACCAAAACAAATGCTTTAAACAAATTCGTACACGTTATTTATCAATTTAACATTAGTGTTAAAGGATATACAACGAGAAACAACGTTTGACAACCTTTAAACAGTTTTAATAACTATCTCAAAAATTGTCGCTCTGATGCAAACAACTGATGAGTTATCTACTTAAATTTGTTGAACAAAACGACTTACGTATTTTAAGCATGCTAACCTTTAGCCCGGTAAGCAAATTAAAAAAAAAAACGCAATATGTAGGCTACACGAGAACGGAGACGTCGAGTAACCAAAACAAATGCGTTAAACAAATTCGTACACGTTATTTATCAATTTAACATTAGAATTAAAGGATATACAACGAGAAAGAACGTTTGACAACCTTTAAACAGTTTTAATAACTATCTCAAAAATTGTCGCTCTGATGCAAACAACTGATGAGTTATCTACTCAAATTTGTTGAACAAAACGACTTACGTATTTTAAGCATGCTAACCTTTAGCCCGGTAAGCAAATTAAAAAAAAACGCAATATGTAGCCTACACGAGAACGGAGACGTCGAGTAACCAAAACAAATGCGTTAAACAAATTCGTACACGTTATTTATCAATTTAACATTAGAATTAAAGGATATACAACGAGAAACAACGTTTGACAACCTTTAAACAGTTTTAATAACTATCTCAAAAATTGTCGCTCTGATGCAAACAACTGATGAGTTATTTACTCAAATTTGTTGACCAAACGACTTACGTATTTTAAGCATGCTAACCTTTAGCCCGGTAAGCAAATTAAAAAAAAAAACGCAATATGTAGGCTACACGAGAACGGAGACGTCGAGTAACCAAAACAAATGCGTTAAACAAATTCGTACACGTTATTTATCAATTTAACTCTAGAATTAAAGGATATACAACGAGAAACAACGTTTGACAACCTTTAAACAGTTTTAATAACTATCTCAAAAATTGTCGCTCTGATGCAAACAACTGATGAGTTATCTACTTAAATTTGTTGAACAAAACGACTTACGTATTTTAAACATGCTTACCTTTAGCCCGGTAAGCAAATTAAAAAAAAACGCAATATGTAGGCTACACGAGAACGGAGACGTCGAGTAACCAAAACATATGCGTTAAACAAATTCGTACACGTTATTTATCAATTTAACTCTAGAATTAAAGGATATACAACGAGAAACAACGTTTGACATCCTTTAAACAGTTTTAATAACTATCTCAAAAATTGTCGCTCTGATGCAAACAACTGCTGAGTTATCTACTCAAATTTGTTGAACAAAACGACTTACGTATTTTAAACATGCTAACCTTTAGCCCGGTAAGCAAATTAAAAAAAAATCGCAATATGTAGGCTACACGAGAACGGAGACGTCGAGTAACCAAAACAAATGCGTTAAACAAATTCGTACACGTTTTTTATCAATTTAACTCTAGAATTAAAGGATATACAACGAGAAACAACGTTTGACAACCTTTAAACAGTTATTATAACTATCTCATTAATTATTAATAACTATCTCAAAAATTGTCGCTCTGATGCAAACAACTGATGAGTTATCTACTTAAATTTGTTGAACAAAACGACTTACGTATTTTAAGCATGCTAACCTTTAGCCCGGTAAGCAAATTAAAAAAAGAAACGCAATATGTAGGCTACACGAGAACGGAGACGTCGAGTAACCAAAACAAATGCGTTAAACAAATTCGCACACGTTATTTATCAATTTAACATTAGAATTAAAGGATATACAACGAGAAACAACGTTTGACAACCTTTAAACAGTTTTAATAACTATCTCAAAAATTGTCGCTCTGATGCAAACAACTGATGAGTTATCTACTTAAATTTGTTGAACAAAACGACTTACGTATTTTAAGCATGCTAACCTTTAGCCCGGTAAGCAAATTAAAAAAAAACGCAATATGTAGGCTACACGAGAACGGAGACGTCGAGTAACCAAAACAAATGCGTTAAACAAATTCGTACACGTTATTTATCAATTTAACATTAGAATTAAAGGATATATAACGAGAAACAACGTTTGACAACCTTTAAACAGTTTTAATAACTATCTCAAAAATTGTCGCTCTGATGCAAACAACTGCTGAGTTATCTACTCAAATTTGTTGAACAAAACGACTTACGTGTTTTAAGCATGCTAACCTTTAGCCCGGTAAGCAAATTAAAAAAAACGCATTATGTAGGCTACACGAGAACGGAGACGTCGGGTAACCAAAACAAATGCGTTAAACAAATTCGTACACGTTATTTATCAATTTAACATTAGAATTAAAGGATATACAACGAGAAACAACGTTTGACAACCTTTAAACAGTTTTAATAACTATCTCAAAAATTGTCGCTCTGATGCAAACAACTGATGAGTTATCTACTCAAATTTGTTGAACAAAACGACTTACGTATTTTAACCATGCTAACCTTTAGCCCAGTAAGCAAATTAAAAAAAAAACGCAATATGTAGGCTACACGAGAACGGAGACGTCGAGTAACCAAAACAAATGCGTTAAACAAATTCGTACACGTTATTTATCAATTTAACTCTAGAATTAAGGGATATACAACGAGAAACAACGTTTGACAACCTTTAAACAGTTTTAATAACTATCTCAAAAATTGTCGCTCTGATGCAAACAACTGATGAGTTATCTACTTAAATTTGTTGAACAAAACGACTTACGTATTTTAAACATGCTAACCTTTAGCCCGGTAAGCAAATTAAAAAAAAACGCAATATGTAGGCTACACGAGAACGGAGACGTCGAGTAACCAAAACAAATGCGTTAAACAAATTCGTACACGCTATTTATCAATTTAACTCTAGAATTAAAGGATATACAACGAGAAACAACGTTTGACAACCTTTAAACAGTTTTAATAACTATCTCAAAAATTGTCGCTCTGATGCAAACAACTGCTGAGTTATCTACAAAAATTTGTTGAACAAAACGACTTACGTATTTTAAACATGCTAACCTTTAGCCCGGTAAGCAAATTAAAAAAAAAACGCAATATGTAGGCTACACGAGAACGGAGACGTCGAGTAACCAAAACAAATGCGTTAAACAAATTCGTACACGTTATTTATCAATTTAACTCTAGAATTAAAGGATATACAACGAGAAACAACGTTTGGCAACCTTTAAACAGTTTTAATAACTATCTCAAAAATTGTCGCTCTGATGCAAACAACTGATGAGTTATCTACTTAAATTTGTTGAACAAAACGACTTACGTATTTTAAGCATGCTAACCTTTAGCCCGGTAAGCAAATTAAAAAAAAAAACGCAATATGTAGGCTACACGAGAACGGAGACGTCGAGTAACCAAAACAAATGCGTTAAACAAATTCGTACACGTTATTTATCAATTTAACATTAGAATTAAAGGATATACAACGATAAACAACGTTTGACAACCTTTAAACAGTTTTAATAACTGTCTCAAAAATTGTCGCTCTGATGCAAACAACTGATGAGTTATCTACTTAAATTTGTTGAACAAAACGACTTACGTATTTTAAGCATGCTAACCTTCAGCCCGGTAAGCAAATTTAAAAAAACGCAATATGTAGGCTACACGAGAACGGAGACGTCGACTAACCAAAACAAATGCGTTAAACAAATTCGTACACGTTATTTATCAATTTAACATTAGAATTAAAGGATATACAACGAGAAACAACGTTTGACAACCTTTAAACAGTTTTAATAACTATCTCAAAAATTGTCGCTCTGATGCAAACAACTGATGAGTTATCTACTTAAATTTGTTGAACAAAACGACTTACGTATTTTAAACATGCTAACCTTTAGCCCGGTAAGCAAATTAAAAAAAAACGCAATATGTAGGCTACACGAGAACGGAGACGTCGAGTAACCAAAACAAATGCGTTAAACAAACTCGTACACGTTATTTATCAATTTAACTCTATAATTAAAGGATATACAACGAGAAACAACGTTTGACAACCTTTAAACAGTTTTAATAACTATCTCAAAAATTGTCGCTCTGATGCAAACAACTGATGAGTTATCTACTTAAATTTGTTGAACAAAACGACTTACGTATTTTAAACATGCTAACCTTTAGCCCGGTAAGCAAATTAAAAAAAAAAACGCAATATGTAGGCTACACGAGAACGGAGACGTCGAGTAACCAAAACAAATGCGTTAAACAAATCCGTACACGTTATTTATCAATTTAACTCTAGAATTAAAGGATATACAACGAGAAACAACGTTTGACAACCTTTAAACAGCTTTAATAACTATCTCAAAAATTGTCGCTCTGATGCAAACAACTGCTGAGTTATCTACTCAAATTTGTTGAACAAAACGACTTACGTATTTTAAACATGCTAACCTTTAGCCCGGTAAGCAAATTAAAAAAAAAAACGCAATATGTAGGCTACACGAGAACGGAGACGTCGAGTAACCAAAACAAATGCGTTAAACAAATTCGTACACGTTATTTATCAATTTAACTCTAGAATTAAAGGATATACAACGAGAAACAACGTTTGACAACCTTTAAACAGCTTTAATAACTATCTCAAAAATTGTCGCTCTGATGCAAACAACTGCTGAGTTATCTACTCAAATTTGTTGAACAAAACGACTTACGTATTTTAAACATGCTAGCCTTTAGCCCGGTAAGCAAATTAAAAAAAAAAAACGCAATATGTAGGCTACACGAGAACGGAGACGTCGAGTAACCAAAACAAATGCGTTAAACAAATTCGTACACGTTATTTATCAATTTAACATTAGAATTAAAGGATATACAACGAGAAACAACGTTTGACAACCTTTAAACTGTTTTAATAACTATCTCAAAAATTGTCGCTCTGATGCAAACAACTGCTGAGTTATCTACTCAAATTTGTTGAACAAAACGACTTACGTATTTTAAGCATGCTAACCTTTAGCCCGGTAAGCAAATTAAAAAAAACGCAATATGTAGGCTACACGAGAACGGAGACGTCGACTAACCAAAACAAATGCGCTAAACAAATTCGTACACGTTATTTATCAATTTAACATTAGAATTAAAGGATATACAAGGAGGAACAACGTTTGACAACCTTTAAACAGTTTTAATAACTATCTCAAAAATTGTCGCTCTGATGCAAACAACTGATGAGTTATCTACTTAAATTTGTTGAACAAAACGACTTACGTATTTTAAACATGCTAACCTTTAGCCCGGTAAGCAAATTAAAAAAAAAAAAACGCAATATGTAGGCTACACGAGAACGGAGACGTCGAGTAACCAAAACAAATGCGTTAAACAAATTCGTACACGTTATTTATCAATTTAACTCTAGAATTAAAGGATATACAACGAGAAACAACGTTTGACAACCTTTAAACAGTTTTAATAACTATCTCAAAAATTGTCGCTCTGATGCAAACAACTGCTGAGTTATCTACTCAAATTTGTTGAACAAAACGACTTACGTATTTTAAACATGCTAACCTTTAGCCCGGTATGCAAATTAAAAAAAACGCAATATGTAGGCTACACGAGAACGGAGACGTCGAGTAACCAAAACAAATGCGTTAAACAAATTCGTACACGTTATTTATCAATTTAACTCTAGAATTAAAGGATATACAACGAGAAACAACGTTTGACAACCTTTAATCAGTTTTAATAACTATCTCAAAAATTGTCGCTCTGATGCCAACAGATGATGAGTTATCTACTTAAATTTGTTGAACAAAACGACTTACGTATTTTAAGCATGCTAACCTTTAGCCCGGTAAGCAAATTAAAAAAAAAAAAACGCAATATGTAGGCTACACGAGAACGGAGACGTCGAGTAACCAAAACAAATGCGTTAAACAAATTCGTACACGTTATTTATCAATTTAACATTAGAATTAAAGGATATACAACGAGAAACAACGGTTGACAACCTTTAAACAGTTTTAATAACTATCTCAAAAATTGTCGCTCTGATGCAAACAACTGATGAGTTATCTACTTAAATTTGTTGAACAAAACGACTTACGTATTTTAAGCATGCTAACCTTTAGCCCGGTAAGCAAATTAAAAAAAAACGCAATATGTAGGCTACACGAGAACGGAGACGTCGAGTAACCAAAACAAATGCGTTAAACAAATTCGTACACGTTATTTATCAATTTAACATTAGAATTAAAGGATATTTAACGAGAAACAACGTTTGACAACCTTTAAACAGTTTTAATAACTATCTCAAAAATTGTCGCTCTGATGCAAACAACTGCTTAGTTATCTACTCAAATTTGTTGAACAAAACGACTTACGTATTTTAAGCATGCTAACCTTTAGCCCGGTAAGCAAATTAAAAAAAACGCATTATGTAGGCTACACGAGAACGGAGACGTCGAGTAACCAAAACAAATGCGTTAAACAAATTCGTACACGTTATTTATCAATTTAACATTAGAATTAAAGGATATACAACGAGAAACAACGTTTGACAACCTTTAATCAGTTTTAATAACTATCTCAAAAATTGTCGCTCTGATGCAAACAACTGATGAGTTATCTACTCAAATTTGTTGAACAAAACGACTTTCGTATTTTAAGCATGCTAACCTTTAGCCCGGTAAGCAAATTAAAAAAAAAAAACGCAATATGTAGGCTACACGAGAACGGAGACGTCGAGTAACCAAAACAAATGCGTTACACAAATTCGTACACGTTATTTATCAATTTAGCTCTAGAATTATAGGATATACAACGAGAAACAACGTTTGACAACCTTTAAACAGTTTTAATAACTATCTCAAAAATTGTCGCTCTGATGCAAACAACTGATGAGTTATCTACTTAAATTTGTTGAACAAAACGACTTACGTATTTTAAGCATGCTATCCTTTAGCCCGGTAAGCAAATTAAAAAAAACGCAATATGTAGGCTACACGAGAACGGAGACGTCGAGTAACCAAAACAAATGCGTTAAACAAATTCGTACACGTTATTTATCAATTTAACTCTAGAATTAAAGGATATACAACGAGAAACAACGTTTGACAACCTTTAAACAGTTTTAATAACTATCTCAAAAATTGTCGCTCTGATGCAAACAACTGATGAGTTATCTACTTAAATTTGTTGAACAAAACGACTTACGAATTTTAAGCATGCTAACCTTTAGCCCGGTAAGCAAATTAAAAAAAAACATCGCAATATGTAGGCTACACGAGAACGGAGACGTCGAGTAACCAAACCAAATGCGTTAAACAAATTCGTACACGTTATTTATCAATTTAACATTAGAATTAAAGGATATACAACGATAAACAACGTTTGACAACCTTTAAACAGTTTTAATAACTATCTCAAAAATTGTCGCTCTGATGCAAACAACTGATGAGTTATCTACTTAAATTTGTTGAACAAAACGACTTACGTATTTTAAGCATGCTAACCTTTAGCCCGGTAAGCAAATTAAAAAAACGCAATATGTAGGCTACACGAGAACGGAGACGTCGACTAACCAAAACAAATGCGTTAAACAAATTCGTACACGTTATTTATCAATTTAACATTAGAATTAAAGGATATACAACGAGAAACAACGTTTGACAACCTTTAAACAGTTTTAATAACTATCTCAAAAATTGTCGCTCTGATGCAAACAACTGATGAGTTATCTACTCAAATTTGTTGAACAAAACGACTTACGTATTTTAAGCATGCTAACCTTTAGCCCGGTAAGCAAATTAAAAAAAAACGCAATATGTAGGCTACACGAGAACGGAGACGTCGACTAACCAAAACAAATGCGCTATAAAAATTCGTACATGTTATTTATCAATTTAACATTAGAATTAAAGGATATACAACGAGTAACAACGTTTGACAACCTTTAAACAGTTTTAATAACTATCTCAAAAATTGTCGCTCTGATGCAAACAACTGATGAGTTATCTACTCAAATTTGTTGAACAAAACGACTTACGTATTTTAAGCATGCTAACCTTTAGCCCGGTAAGCAAATTAAAAAAAAAAAACGCAATATGTAGGCTACACGAGAACGGAGACGTCGAGTAACCAAAACAAATGCGTTAAACAAATTCGTACACGTTATTTATCAATTTAGCTCTAGAATTAAAGGATATACAACGAGAAACAACGTTTGACAACCTTTAAACAGTTTTAATAACTATCTCAAAAATTGTCGCTCTGATGCAAACAACTGATGAGTTATCTACTTAAATTTGTTGAACAAAACGACTTACGTATTTTAAACATGCTAACCTTTAGCCCGGTAAGCAAATTAAAAAAAAAAAAAACGCAATATGTAGGCTACACGAGAACGGAGACGTCGAGTAACCAAAACAAATGCGTTAAACAAATTCGTACACGTTATTTATCAATTTAACTCTAGAATTAAAGGATATACAACGAGAAACAACGTTTGACAACCTTTAAACAGTTTTAATAACTATCTCAAAAATTGTCGCTCTGATGCAAACAACTGCTGAGTTATCTACTCAAATTTGTTGAACAAAACGACTTACGTATTTTAAACATGCTAACCTTTAGCCCGGTATGCAAATTAAAAAAAACGCAATATGTAGGCTACACGAGAACGGAGACGTCGAGTAACCAAAACAAATGCGTTAAACAAATTCGTACACGTTATTTATCAATTTAACTCTAGAATTAAAGGATATACAACGAGAAACAACGTTTGACAACCTTTAATCAGTTTTAATAACTATCTCAAAAATTGTCGCTCTGATGCCAACAGATGATGAGTTATCTACTTAAATTTGTTGAACAAAACGACTTACGTATTTTAAGCATGCTAACCTTTAGCCCGGTAAGCAAATTAAAAAAAAAAACGCAATATGTAGGCTACACGAGAACGGAGACGTCGAGTAACCAAAACAAATGCGTTAAACAAATTCGTACACGTTATTTATCAATTTAACATTAGAATTAAAGGATATACAACGAGAAACAACGGTTGACAACCTTTAAACAGTTTTAATAACTATCTCAAAAATTGTCGCTCTGATGCAAACAACTGATGAGTTATCTACTTAAATTTGTTGAACAAAACGACTTACGTATTTTAAGCATGCTAACCTTTAGCCCGGTAAGCAAATAAAAAAAAAACGCAATATGTAGGCTACACGAGAACGGAGACGTCGAGTAACCAAAACAAATGCGTTAAACAAATTCGTACACGTTATTTATCAATTTAACATTAGAATTAAAGGATATTTAACGAGAAACAACGTTTGACAACCTTTAAACAGTTTTAATAACTATCTCAAAAATTGTCGCTCTGATGCAAACAACTGCTGAGTTATCTACTCAAATTTGTTGAACAAAACGACTTACGTATTTTAAGCATGCTAACCTTTAGCCCGGTAAGCAAATTAAAAAAAACGCATTATGTAGGCTACACGAGAACGGAGACGTCGAGTAACCAAAACAAATGCGTTAAACAAATTCGTACACGTTATTTATCAATTTAACATTAGAATTAAAGGATATACAACGAGAAACAACGTTTGACAACCTTTAAACAGTTTTAATAACTATCTCAAAAATTGTCGCTCTGATGCAAACAACTGATGAGTTATCTACTTAAATTTGTTGAACAAAACGACTTACGAATTTTAAGCATGCTAACCTTTAGCCCGGTAAGCAAATTAAAAAAAAACATCGCAATATGTAGGCTACACGAGAACGGAGACGTCGAGTAACCAAAACAAATGCGTTAAACAAATTCGTACACGTTATTTATCAATTTAACATTAGAACTAAAGGACATACAACGATAAACAACGTTTGACAACCTTTAAACAGTTTTAATAACTATCTCAAAAATTGTCGCTCTGATGCAAACAACTGATGAGTTATCTACTTAAATTTGTTGAACAAAACGACTTACGTATTTTAAGCATGCTAACCTTTAGCCCGGTAAGCAAATTAAAAAAACGCAATATGTAGGCTACACGAGAACGGAGACGTCGACTAACCAAAACAAATGCGTTAAACAAATTCGTACACGTTATTTATCAATTTAACATTAGAATTAAAGGATATACAACGAGAAACAACGTTTGACAACCTTTAAACAGTTTTAATAACTATCTCAAAAATTGTCGCTCTGATGCAAACAACTGATGAGTTATCTACTCAAATTTGTTGAACAAAACGACTTACGTATTTTAAGCATGCTAACCTTTAGCCCGGTAAGCAAATTAAAAAAAAAACGCAATATATAGGCTACACGAGAACGGAGACGTCGAGTAACCAAAACAAATGCGTTAAACAAATTCGTACACGTTATTTATCAATTTAGCTCTAGAATTAAAGGATATACAACGAGAAACAACGTTTGACAACCTTTAAACAGTTTTAATAACTATCTTAAAAATTGTCGCTCTGATGCAAACAACTGATGAGTTATCTACTTAAATTTGTTGAACAAAACGACTTACGTATTTTAAACATGCTAACCTTTAGCCCGGTATGCAAATTAAAAAAAACGCAATATGTAGGCTACACGAGAACGGAGACGTCGAGTAACCAAAACAAATGCGTTAAACAAATTCGTACACGTTATTTATCAATTTAACTCTAGAATTAAAGGATATACAACGAGAAACAACGTTTGACAACCTTTAATCAGTTTTAATAACTATCTCAAAAATTGTCGCTCTGATGCCAACAGATGATGAGTTATCTACTTAAATTTGTTGAACAAAACGACTTACGTATTTTAAGCATGCTAACCTTTAGCCCGGTAAGCAAATTAAAAAAAAAAACGCAATATGTAGGCTACACGAGAACGGAGACGTCGAGTAACCAAAACAAATGCGTTAAACAAATTCGTACACGTTATTTATCAATTTAACATTAGAATTAAAGGATATACAACGAGAAACAACGGTTGACAACCTTTAAACAGTTTTAATAACTATCTCAAAAATTGTCGCTCTGATGCAAACAACTGATGAGTTATCTACTTAAATTTGTTGAACAAAACGACTTACGTATTTTAAGCATGCTAACCTTTAGCCCGGTAAGCAAATTAAAAAAAAACGCAATATGTAGGCTACACGAGAACGGAGACGTCGAGTAACCAAAACAAATGCGTTAAACAAATTCGTACACGTTATTTATCAATTTAACATTAGAATTAAAGGATATTTAACGAGAAACAACGTTTGACAACCTTTAAACAGTTTTAATAACTATCTCAAAAATTGTCGCTCTGATGCAAACAACTGCTGAGTTATCTACTCAAATTTGTTGAACAAAACGACTTACGTATTTTAAGCATGCTAACCTTTAGCCCGGTAAGCAAATTAAAAAAAACGCATTATGTAGGCTACACGAGAACGGAGACGTCGAGTAACCAAAACAAATGCGTTAAACAAATTCGTACACGTTATTTATCAATTTAACATTAGAATTAAAGGATATACAACGAGAAACAACGTTTGACAACCTTTAAACAGTTTTAATAACTATCTCAAAAATTGTCGCTCTGATGCAAACAACTGATGAGTTATCTACTTAAATTTGTTGAACAAAACGACTTACGAATTTTAAGCATGCTAACCTTTAGCCCGGTAAGCAAATTAAAAAAACGCAATATGTAGGCTACACGAGAACGGAGACGTCGAGTAACCAAAACAAATGCGTTAAACAAATTCGTACACGTTATTTATCAATTTAACTCTAGAATTAAAGGATATACAACGAGAAACAACGTTTGACAACCTTTAAACAGTTTTAATAACTATCTCAAAAATTGTCGCTCTGATGCAAACAACTGATGAGTTATCTACTTAAATTTGTTGAACAAAACAACTTACGTATTTTAAGCATGCTAACCTTTAGCCCGGTAAGCAAATTAAAAAAAAAACGCAATATGTAGGCTACACGAGAACGGAGACGTCGAGTAACCAAAACAAATGCGTTAAACGAATTCTTACACGTTATTTATCAATTTAACATTAGAATTAAAGGATATACAACGAGAAACAACGTTTGACAACCTTTAGACAGTTTTAATAACTATCTCAAAAATTGTCGCTCTGATGCAAACAACTGATGAGTTATCTACTCAAAGTTGTTGAACAAAACGACTTACGTATTTTAAGCATGCTAATCTTTAGCCCGGTAAGCAAATTAAAAAAAACGCAATATGTAGGCTACACGAGAACGGAGACGTCGACTAACCAAAACAAATGCGTTAAACAAATTCGTACACGTTATGTATCAATTTAACAGTAGAATTAAAGGATATACAACGAGTAACAACGTTTGACAACCTTTAAACAGTTTTAATAACTATCTCAAAAATTGTCGCTCTGATGCAAACAACTGATGAGTTATCTACTCAAATTTGTTGAACAAAACGACTTACGTATTTTAGGCATGCTAACCTTTAGCCCGGTAAACAAATTAAAAAAAAAAAAACGCAATATGTAGGCTACACGAGAACGGAGACGTCGAGTAACCAAAACAAATGCGTTAAACAAATTCGTACACATTATTTATCAATTTAACTCTATAATTAAAGGATATACAACGAGAAACAAGGTTTGACAACCTTTAAACAGTTTTCATAACTATCTCAAAAATTGTCGCTCTGATGCAAACAACTGATGAGTTATCTACTTAAATTTGTTGAACAAAACGACTTACGTATTTTAAACATGCTAACCTTTAGCCCGGTAAGCAAATT
This sequence comes from Eurosta solidaginis, assembly GCF_040869045.1. Taxonomy (NCBI): domain Eukaryota; kingdom Metazoa; phylum Arthropoda; class Insecta; order Diptera; family Tephritidae; genus Eurosta; species Eurosta solidaginis. The sequence continues at coordinate 862,804 of NW_027136897.1, forward strand.
AAAAAAAAAACGCAATATGTAGGCTACACGAGAACGGAGACGTCGAGTAACCAAAACAAATGCGTTAAACAAATTCGTACACGTTATTTATCAATTTAACTCTAGAATTAAAGGATATACAACGAGAAACAACGTTTGACAACCTTTAAACAGTTTTCATAACTATCTCAAAAATTGTCGCTCTGATGCAAACAACTGATGAGTTATCTACTTAAATTTGTTGAACCAAACGACTTACGTATTTTAAACATGCTAACCTTTAGCCCGGTAAGCAAATTAAAAAAAAAACGCAATATGTAGGCTACGCGAGAACGGAGACGTCGAGTAACCAAAACAAATGCGTTAAACAAATTCGTACACGTTATTTATCAATTTAACTCTAGAATTAAAGGATATACAACGGGAAACAACGTTTGACAACCTTTAAACAGTTTTCATAACTATCTCAAAAATTGTCGCTCTGATGCAAACAACTGATGAGTTATCTACTTAAATTTGTTGAACAAAACGACTTACGTATTTTAAACATGCTAACCTTTAGCCCGGTAAGCAAATTAAAAAAAAAACGCAATATGTAGGCTACACGAGAACGGAGACGTCGAGTAACCAAAACAAATGCGTTAAACAAATTCGTACACGTTATTTATCAATTTAACTCTAGAATTAAAGGATATACAACGAGAAACAACGTTTGACAACCTTTAAACAGTTTTAATAACTATATCAAAAATTGTCGCTCTGATGCAAACAACTGCTGAGTTATCTACTCAAATTTGTTGAACAAAACGACTTACGTATTTTAAACATGCTAACCTTTAGCCCGGTAAGCAAATTAAAAAAAAAACGCAATATGTAGGCTACACGAGAACGGAGACGTCGAGTAACCAAAACAAATGCGTTAAACAAATTCGTACACGTTATTTATCAATTTAACTCTAGAATTAAAGGATATACAACGAGAAACAACGTTTGACAACCTTTAAACAGTTTTAATAACTATCTCAAAAATTGTCGCTCTGATGCAAACAACTGATGAGTTATCTACTTAAATTTGTTGAACAAAACAACTTACGTATTTTAAGCATGCTAACCTTTAGCCCGGTAAGCAAATTAAAAAAAAAACGCAATATGTAGGCTACACGAGAACGGAGACGTCGAGTAACCAAAACAAATGCGTTAAACGAATTCTTACACGTTATTTATCAATTTAACATTAGAATTAAAGGATATACAACGAGAAACAACGTTTGACAACCTTTAGACAGTTTTAATAACTATCTCAAAAATTGTCGCTCTGATGCAAACAACTGATGAGTTATCTACTTAAATTTGTTGAACAAAACGACTTACGTATTTTAAGCATGCTAACCTTTAGCCCGGTAAGCAAATTAAAAAAAAAACGCAATATGTAGGCTACACGAGAACGGAGACGTCGAGTAACCAAAACAAATGCGTTAAACAAATTCGTACACGTTATTTATCAATTTAACATTAGAATTAAAGGATATATAACGAGAAACAACGTTTGACAACCTTTAAACAGTTTTAATAACTATCTCAAAAATTGTCGCTCTGATGCAAACAACTGCTGAGTTATCTACTCAAATTTGTTGAACAAAACGACTTACGTATTTTAAGCATGCTAACCTTTAGCCCGGTAAGCAAATTAAAAAAACGCATTATGTAGGCTACACGAGAACGGAGACGTCGAGTAACCAAACCAAATGCGTTAAACAAATTCGTACACGTTATTTATCAATTTAACATTAGAATTAAAGGATATACAACGAGAAACAACGTTTGACAACCTTTAAACAGTTTTAATAACTATCTCAAAAATTGTCGCTCTGATGCAAACAACTGATGAGTTATCTACTCAAATTTGCTGAACAAAACGACTTACGTATTTTAAGCATGCTAACCTTTAGCCCGGTAAGCAAATTAAAAAAAAAAACGCAATATGTAGGCTACACGAGAACGGAGACGTCGAGTAACCAAAACAAATGCGTTAAACAAATTCGTACACGTTATTTATCAATTTAACTCTAGAATTAAAGGATATACAACGAGAAACAACGTTTGACAACCTTTAAACAGTTTTAATAACTATCTCAAAAATTGTCGCTCTGATGCAAACAACTGATGAGTTATCTACTTAAATTTGTTGAACAAAACGACTTACGTATTTTAAGCATGCTAACCTTTAGCCCGGTAAGCAAATTAAAAAAACGCATTATGTAGGCTACACGAGAACGGAGACGTCGAGTAACCAAACCAAATGCGTTAAACAAATTCGTACACGTTATTTATCAATTTAACATTAGAATTAAAGGATATACAACGATAAACAACGTTTGACAACCTTTAAACAGTTTTAATAACTATCTCAAAAATTGTCGCTCTGATGCAAACAACTGATGAGTTATCTAGTTAAATTTGTTGAACAAAACGACTTACGTATTTTAAACATGCTAACCTTTAGCCCGGTAAGCAAATTAAAAAAAAAACGCAATATGTAGGCCACACGAGAACGGAGACGTCGAGTAACCAAAACAAATGCGTTAAACAAATTCGTACACGTTATTTATCAATTTAACTCTAGAATTAAAGGATATACAACGAGAAACAACGTTTGACAACCTTTAAACAGTTTTAATAACTATCTCAAAAATTGTCGCTCTGATGCAAACAACTGATGAGTTATCTACTTAAATTTGTTGAACAAAACGACTTACGTATTTTAAACATGCTAACCTTTAGCCCGGTAAGCAAATTAAAAAAAAAACGCAATATGTAGGCTACACGAGAACGGAGACGTCGAGTAACCAAAACAAATGCGTTAAACAAATTCGTACACGTTATTTATCAATTTAACTCTAGAATTAAAGGATATACAACGAGAAACAACGTTTGACAACCTTTAAACAGTTTTAATAACTATCTCAAAAATTGTCGCTCTGATGCAAACAACTGATGAGTTATCTACTTAAATTTGTTGAACAAAACGACTTACGTATTTTAAGCATGCTAGCCTTTAGCCCGGTAAGCAAATTAAAAAAAAAAAAAACGCAATATGTAGGCTACACGAGAACGGAGACGTCGAGTAACCAAAACAAATGCGTTAAACAAATTCGTACACGTTATTTATCAATTTAACATTAGAATTAAAGGATATACAACGAGAAACAACGTTTGACAACCTTTAAACAGTTTTAATAACTATCTCAAAAATTGTCGCTCTGATGCAAACAACTGCTGAGTTATCTACTCAAATTTGTTGAACAAAACGACTTACGTATTTTAAACATGCTAGCCTTTAGCCCGGTAAGCAAATTAAAAAAAAAACGCAATATGTAGGCTACACGAGAACGAAGACGTCGAGTAACCAAAACAAATGCGTTAAACAAATTCGTACACTTTATTTATCAATTTAACATTAGAATTAAAGGATATACAACGAGAAACAACGTTTGACAACCTTTAAACAGTTTTAATAACTATCTCAAAAATTGTCGCTCTGATGCAAACAACTGATGAGTTATCTACTTAAATTTGTTGAACAAGACGACTTACGTATTTTAAGCATGCTAACCTTTAGCCCGGTAAGCAAATAAAAAAAAAACGCAATATGTAGGCTACACGAGAACAGAGACGTCGAGTAACCAAAACAAATGCGTTAAACAAATTCGTACACGTTATTTATCAATTTAACATTAGAATTAAAGGATATACAACGAGAAACAACGTTTGACAACCTTTAAGCAGTTTTAATAACTATCTCAAAAATTGTCGCTCTGATGCAACCAACTGCTGAGTTATCTACACAAATTTGTTGAACAAAACGACATACGTATTTTAAGCATGCTAACCTTTAGCCCGGTAAGCAAATTAAAAAAAACGCAATATGTAGGCTACACGAGAACGGAGACGTCGACTAACCAAAACAAATGCGTTAAACAAATTCGTACACGTTATTTATCAATTTAACATTAGAATTAAAGGATATACAATGAGTAACAACGTTTGACAACCTTTAAACAGTTTTAATAACTATCTCAAAAATTGTCGCTCTGATGCAAACAACTGATGAGTTATCTACTCAAATTGGTTGAACAAAACGACTTACGTATTTTAAGCATGCTAACCTTTAGCCCGGTAAGCTAATTAAAAAAAAAACGCAATATGTAAGCTACACGAGAACGGAGACGTCGAGTAACCAAAAGAAATGCGTTAAACAAATTCGTACACTTTATTTATCAATTTAACTCTAGAATTAAAGGATATACAACGAGAAACAACGTTTGACAACCTTTAAACAGTTTTAATAACTATCTCAAAAATTGTCGCTCTGATGCAAACAACTGATGAGTTATCTACTTAAATTTGTTGAACAAAACGACTTACGTATTTTAAACATGCTAACCTTTAGCCCGGTAAGCAAATTAAAAAAAAAAAACGCAATATGTAGGCTACACGAGAACGGAGACGTCGAGTAACCAAAACAAATGCGTTAAACAAATTCGTACACGTTATTTACCAATTTAACTCTAGAATTAAAGGATATACAACGAGAAACAACGTTTGACAACCTTTAAACAGTTTTAATAACTATCTCAAAAATTGTCGCTCTGATGCAAACAACTGATGAGTTATCTACTTAAATTTGTTGAACAAAACGACTTACGTATTTTAAACATGCTAACCTTTAGCCCGGTAAGCAAATTAAAAAAAAAACGCAATATGTAGGCTACACGAGAACGGAGACGTCGAGTAACCAAAACAAATGCGCTAAACAAATTCGTACACGTTATTTATCAATTTAACATTAGAATTAAAGGATATACAACGAGAAACAACGTTTGACAACCTTTAAACAGTTTTAATAACTATTTCAAAAATTGTCGCTCTGATGCAAACAACTGCTGAGTTATCTACTCAAATTTGTTGAACAAAACGACTTACACTATTCTAAACATGCTAACCTTTAGCCCGGTAAGCAAATTAAAAAAAAAACGCAATATGTAGGCTACACGAGAACGGAGACGTCGAGTAACCAAAACAAATGCGTTAAACAAATTCGTACACGTTATTTATCAATTTAACTCTAGAATTAAAGGATATACAACGAGAAACAACGTTTTACAACCTTTAAACAGTTTTAATAACTATCTCAAAAATTGTCGCTCTGATGCAAACAACTGATGAGCTATCTACTTAAATTTGTTGAACAAAACGACTTACGTATTTTAAGCATGCTAACCTTTAGCCCGGTAAACAAATTAAAAAAAAAAAACGCAATATGTAGGCTACACGAGAACGGAGACATCGAGTAACCAAAACAAATGCGTTAAACAAATTCGTACACGTTATTTATCAATTTAACATTAGAATTAAAGGATATACAACGATAAACAACGTTTGACAACCTTTAAACAGTTTTAATAACTATCTCAAAAATTGTCGCTCTGATGCAAACAACTGATGAGTTATCTACTTAAATTTGTTGAACAAAACGACTTACGTATTTTAAGCATGCTAACCTTTAGCCCGGTAAGCAAATTAAAAAAAACGCAATATGTAGGCTACACGAGAACGGAGACGTCGACTAACCAAAACAAATGCGTTAAACAAATTCGTACGCGTTATTTATCAATTTAACATTAGAATTAAAGGATATACAACGAGAAACAACGTTTGACAACCTTTAAACAGTTTTAATAACTATATCAAAAATTGTCGCTCTGATGCAAACAACTGATGAGTTATCTACTCAAATTTGTTGAACAAAACGACTTACGTATTTTAAGCATGCTAACCTTTAGCCCGGTAAGCAAATTAAAAAAAAAAAACGCAATATGTAGGCTACACGAGAACGGAGACGTCGAGTAACCAAAACAAATGCGTTAAACAAATTCGTACACGTTATTTATCAATTTAACTCTAGAATTAAAGGATATACAACGAGAAACAACGTTTGACAACCTTTAAACAGTTTTAATAACTATCTCAAAAATTGTCGCTCTGATGCAAACAACTGATGAGTTATCTACTCAAATTTGTTGAACAAAACGACTTACGTATTTTAAGCATGCTAACCTTTAGCCCGGTAAGCAAATTAAAAAAAAAAAAACGCAATATGTAGGCTACACGAGAACGGAGACGTCGAGTAACCAAAACAAATGCGTTAAACAAATTCGTACACGTTATTTATCAATTTAACTCTAGAATTAAAGGATATACAACGAGAAACAACGTTTGACAACCTTTAAACAGTTTTAATAACTATCTCAAAAATTGTCGCTCTGATGCAAACAACTGATGAGTTATCTACTTAAATTTGTTGAACAAAACGACTTACGTATTTTAAGCATGCTAACCTTTAGCCCGGTAAGCAAATTAAAAAAAACGCAATATGTAGGCTACACGAGAACGGAGACGTCGAGTAACCAAAACAAATGCGTTGAACAAATTCGTACACGTTATTTATCAATTTAACATTAGAATTAATGGATATACAACGATAAACAACGTTTGACAACCTTTAAACAGTTTTAATAACTATTTCAAAAATTGTCGCTCTGATGCAAACAACTGATGAGTTATCTACTTAAATTTGTTGAACAAAACGACTTACGTATTTTAAACATGCTAACCTTTAGCCCGGTAAGCAAATTAAAAAAAAAACGCAATATGTAGGCTACACGAGAACGGAGACGTCGAGTAACCAAAACAAATGCGTTAAACAAATTCGTACACGTTATTTATCAATTTAACTCTAGAATTAAAGGATATACAACGAGAAACAACGTTTGACAACCTTTAAACAGTTTTAATAACTATCTCAAAAATTGTCGCTCTGATGCAAACAACTGATGAGTTATCTACTTAAATTTGTTGAACAAAACGACTTACGTATTTTAAACATGCTAGCCTTTAGCCCGGTAAGCCAATTAAAAAAAAAAAACGCAATATGTAGGCTACACGAGAACGGAGACGTCGAGTAACCAAAACAAATGCGTTAAACAAATTCGTACACTTTATTTATCAATTTAACATTAGAATTAAAGGATATACAACGAGAAACAACGTTTGACAACCTTAAAACAGTTTTAATAACTATCTCAAAAATTGTCGCTCTGATGCAAACAACTGATGAGTTATCTACTTAAATTTGTTGAACAAGACGACTTACGTATTTTAAGCATGCTAACCTTTAGCCCGGTAAGCAAATTAAAAAAAAACGCAATATGTAGGCTACACGAGAACGGAGACGTCGAGTAACCAAAACAAATGCGTTAAACAAATGCGTACACGTTATTTATCAATTTAACATTAGAATTAAAGGATATACAACGAGAAACAAAGTTTGACAACCTTTAAACAGTTTTAATAACTATCTCAAAAATTGTCGCTCTGATGCAAACAACTGCTGAGTTATCTACTCAAATTTGTTGAACAAAACGACTTACGTATTTTAAGCATGCTAACCTTTAGCCCGGTAAGCAAATTAAAAAAAACGCAATATGTAGGCCACACGAGAACGGAGACGTCGACTAACCAAAACAAATGCGTTAAACAAATTCGTACACGTTATTTATCAATTTAACATTAGAATTAAAGGATATACAACGAGTAACAACGTTTGACAACCTTTAAACAATTTTAATAACTATCTCAAAAATTGTCGCTCTGATGCAAACAACTGATGAGTTATCTACTCAAATTTGTTGAACAAAACGACTTACGTATTTTAAGCATGCTAACCTTTAGCCCGGTAAGCAAATTAAAAAAAAAAAACGCAATATGTAGGCTACACGAGAACGGAGACGTCGAGTAACCAAAACAAATGCGTTAAACAAATTCGTACACGTTATTTATCAATTTAACTCTAGAATTAAAGGATATACAACGAGAAACAACGTTTGACAACCTTTAAACAGTTTTAATAACTATCTCAAAAATTGTCGCTCTGATGCAAACAACTGATGAGTTATCTACTTAAATTTGTTGAACAAAACGACTTACGTATTTTAAACATGCTAACCTTTAGCCCGGTAAGCAAATTAAAAAAAAAACGCAATATGTAGGCTACACGAGAACGGAGACGTCGAGTAACCAAAACAAATGCGTTAAACAAATTCGTACACGTTATTTATCAATTTAACTCTAGAATTAAAGGATATACAACGAGAAACAACGTTTGACAACCTTTAAACAGTTTTAATAACTATCTCAAAAATTGTCGCTCTGATGCTAACAAATGATGAGTTATCTACTTAAATTTGTTGAACAAAACGACTTACGTATTTTAAACATGCTAACCTTTAGCCCGGTAAGCAAATTAAAAAAAAAAAACGCAATATGTAGGCTACACGAGAACGGAGACGTCGAGTAACCAAAACAAATGCGTTAAACAAATTCGTACACGTTATTTATCAATTTAACTCTAGAATTAAAGGATATACAACGAGAAACAACGTTTGACAACCTTTAAACAGTTTTAATAACTATCTCAAAAATTGTCGCTCTGATGCAAACAACTGATGAGTTATCTACTTAAATTTGTTGAACAAAACGACTTACGTATTTTAAGCATGCTAACCTTTAGCCCGGTAAGCAAATTAAAAAAAAAAAACGCAATATGTAGGCTACACGAGAACGGAGACGTCGAGTAATCAAAACAAATGCGTTAAACAAATTCGTACACGTTATTTATCAATTTAACATTAGAATTAAAGGATATACAACGATAAACAACGTTTGACAACCTTTAAACAGTTTTAATAACTATCTCAAAAATTGTCGCTCTGATGCAAACAACTGATGAGTTATCTACTTAAATTTGTTGAACAAAACGACTTACGTATTTTAAGCATGCTAACCTTTAGCCCGGTAAGCAAATTAAAAAAAACGCAATATGTAGGCTACACGAGAACGGAGACGTCGACTAACCAAAACAAATGCGTTAAACAAATTTGTACACGTTATTTATCAATTTAACATTAGAATTAAAGGATATACAACGAGAAACAACGTTTGACAACCTTTAAACAGTTTTAATAGCTATCTCAAAAATTGTCGCTCTGATGCAAACAACTGATGAGTTATCTACTCAAATTTGTTGAACAAAACGTCTTACGTATTTTAAGCATGCTAACCTTTAGCCCGGTAAGCAAATTAAAAAAAAAAAAACGCAATATGTAGGCTACACGAGAACGGAGACGTCGAGTAACCAAAACAAATGCGTTAAACAAATTCGTACACGTTATTTATCAATTTAACTCTAGAATTAAAGGATATACAACGAGAAACAACGTTTGACAACCTTTAAACAGTTTTAATAACTATCTCAAAAATTCTCGCTCTGATGCAAACAACTGATGAGTTATCTACTTAAATTTGTTGAACAAAACGACTTACGTATTTTAAACATGCTAACTTTAGCCCGGTAAGAAAATTAAAAAAAAACGCAATATGTAGGCTACACAAGAACGGAGACGTCGAGTAACCAAAACAAATGCGTTAAACAAATTCGTACACGTTATTTATCAATTTAACTCTAGAATTAAAGGATATACAACGAGAAACAACGTTTGACAACCTTTAAACAGTTTTAATAACTATCTCAAAATTTTGTCGCTCTGATGCAAACAACTGATGAGTTATCTACTTAAATTTGTTGAACAAAACGACTTACGTATTTTAAACATGCTAACCTTTAGCCCGGTAAGCAAATTTAAAAAAAACGCAATATGTAGGCTACACGAGAACGGAGACGTCGAGTAACCAAAACAAATGCGTTAAACAAATTCGTACACGTTATTTATCAATTTAACTCTAGAATTAAAGGATATACAACGAGAAACAACGTTTGACAACCTTTAAACAGTTTTAATAACTATCTCAAAAATTGTCGCTCTGATGCAAACAACTGATGAGTTATCTACTTAAATTTGTTGAACAAAACGACTTACGTATTTTAAGCATGCTAGCCTTTAGCCCGGTAAGCAAATTAAAAAAAAAAACTCAATATGTAGGCTACACGAGAACGGAGACGTCGAGTAACCAAAACAAATGCGTTAAACAAATTCGTACACGTTATTTATTAATTTAACATTAGAATTAAAGGATATACAACGAGAAACAACGTTTGACAACCTTTAAACAGTTTTAATAACTATCTCAAAAATTGTCGCTCTGATGCAAACAACTGCTGAGTTATCTACTCAAATTTGTTGAACAAAACGACTTACGTATTTTAAACAAGCTAGCCTTTAGCCCGGTAAGCAAATTAAAAAAAAAAAACGCAATATGTAGGCTACACGAGAACGGAGACGTCGAGTAACCAAAACAAATGCGTTAAACAAATTCGTACACTTTATTTATCAATTTAACATTAGAATTAAAGGATATACAACGAGAAACAACGTTTGACAACCTTTAAACAGTTTTAATAACTATCTCAAAAATTGTCGCTCTGATGCAAACAACTGATGAGTTATCTACTTAAATTTGTTGAACAAGACGACTTACGTATTTTAAGCATGCTGACCTTTAGCCCGGTAAGCAAATTAAAAAAAAAACGCAATATGTAGGCTACACGAGAACGGAGACGTCGAGTAACCAAAACAAATGCGTTAAACAAATTCATACACGTTATTTATCAATTTAACATTAGAATTAAAGGATATACAACGAGAAACAACGTTTGACAACCTTTAAACCGTTTTAATAACTATCTCAAAAATTGTCGCTCTGATGCAAACAACTGCTGAGTTATCTACTCAAATTTGTTGAACAAAACGACTTACGTATTTTAAGCATGCTAACCTTTAGCCCGGTAAGCAAATTAAAAAAAACGCAATATGTAGGCTACACGAGAACGGAGACGTCGACTAACCAAAACAAATGCGTTAAACAAATTCGTACACGTTATTTATCAATTTAACATTAGAATTAAAGGATATACAACGAGTAACAACGTTTGACAACCTTTAAACAGTTTTAATAACTATCTCAAAAATTGTCGCTCTGATGCAAACAACTGATGAGTTATCTACTCAAATTTGTTGAACAAAACGACTTACGTATTTTAAGCATGCTAACCTTTAGCCCGGTAAGCAAATTAAAAAAAAAAACGCAATATGTAGGCTACACGAGAACGCAGACGTCGAGTAACCAAAACAAATGCGTTAAACAAATTCGTACACGTTATTTATCAATTTAACTCTAGAATTAAAGGATATACAACAAGAAACAACGTTTGACAACCTTTAAACAGTTTTAATAACTATCTCAAAAATTGTCGCTCTGATGCAAACAACTGATGAGTTATCTACTTAAATTTGTTGAACAAAACGACTTACGTATTTTAAACATGCTAACCTTTAGCCCGGTAAGCAAATTAAAAAAACGCAATATGTAGGCTACACGAGAACGGAGACGTCGAGTAACCAAAACAAATGCGTTAAACAAATTCGTACACGTTATTTATCAATTTAACTCTAGAATTAAAGGATATACAACGAGAAACAACGTTTGACAACCTTTAAACAGTTTTAATAACTATCTCAAAAATTGTCGCTCTGATGCTAACAACTGATGAGTTATCTACTTAAATTTGTTGAACAAAACGACTTACGTATTTTAAACATGTTAACCTTTAGCCCGGTAAGCAAATTAAAAAAAAAAAAACGCAATATATAGGCTACACGAGAACGGAGATGTCGAGTAACCAAAACAAATGCGTTAAACAAATTCGTACACGTTATTTATCAATTTAACTCTAGAATTAAAGGATATACAACGAGAAACAACGTTTGACAACCTTTAAACAGTTTTAATAACTATCTCAAAAATTGTCGCTCTGATGCAAACAACTGCTGATTTATCTACTCAAATTTGTTGAACAAAACGACTTACGTATTTTAAACATGCTAACCTTTAGCCCGGCAAGCAAATTAAAAAAAAACGCAATATGTAGGCTACACGAGAACGGAGACGTCGAGTAACCAAAATAAATGCGTTAAACAAATTCGTACACGTTATTTATCAATAAAACTCTAGAATTAAAGGATATACAACGAGAAACAACGTTTGACAACCTTTAAACAGTTTTAATAACTATCTCAAAAATTGTCGCTCTGATGCAAACAACTGATGAGTTATCTACTTAAATTTGTTGAACAAAACGACTTACGTATTTTAAGCATGCTAACCTTTAGCCCGGTAAGCAAATTTAAAAAAAACGCAATATGTAGGCTACACGAGAACGGAGACGTCGAGTAACCAAAACAAATGCGTTAAACAAATTCGTACACGTTATTTATCAATTTAACATTAGAATTAAAGGATATACAACGAGAAACAACGTTTGACAACCTTTAAACAGTTTTAATAACTATCTCAAAAATTGTCGCTCTGATGCAAACAACTGCTGAGTTATCTACTCAAATTTGTTGAACAAAACGACTTACGTATTTTAAGCTTGCTAACCTTTAGCCCGGTAAGCAAATTTAAAAAAACGCAATATGTAGGCTACATGAGAACGGAGACGTCGCGTAACTAAAACAAATGCGTTAAACAAATTCGTACACGTTATTTATCAATTTAACATTAGAATTAAAGGATATACAACGAGAAACAACGTTTGACAACCTTTAAACAGTTTTAGTAACTATCTCAAAAATTGTCGCTCTGATGCAAACAACTGATGAGTTATCTACTAAAATTTGTAGAACAAAACGACTGACGTATTTTAAGCATGTTAACCTTTAGCCCGTTAAGCAAATTAAAAAAAAAACGCAATATGTAGGCTACACGAGAACGGAGACGTCGAGTAACCAAAACAAATGCGTTAAACAAATTCGTACACGTAATTTATCAATTTAACTCTAGAATTAAAGGTTATACAACGAGAAACAACGTTTGACAACCTTTAAACAGTTTTAATAACTATCTCAAAAATTGTAGCTCTGATGCAAACAACTGATGAGTTATCTACTTAAATTTGTTGAACAAAACGACTTACGTATTTTAAGCATGCTAACCTTTAGCCCGTTAAGCAAATTAAAAAAAAAAACGCAATATGTAGGCTACACGAGAACGGAGACGTCGAGTAACCAAAACAAATGCGTTAAACAAATTCGTACACGTAATTTATCAATTTAACTCTAGAATTAAAGGTTATACAACGAGAAATAACGTTTGACAACCTTTAAACAGTTTTAATAACTATTTCAAAAATTGTCGCTCTGATGCAAACAACTGATGAGTCATCTACTTAAATTTGTTGAACAAAACGACTGACGTATTTTAAGCATGTTAACCTTTAGCCCGGTAAGCAAATTAAAAAAAAACGCAATATGTAGGCTACACGAGAACGGAGACGTCGAGTAACCAAAACAAATGCGTTAAAAAATTCGTACACGTTATTTATCAATTTAACTCTAGAATTAAAGGATATACAACGAGAAACAACGTTTGACAACCTTTAAACAGTTTTAATAACTATCTCAAAAATTGTAGCTCTGATGCAAACAACTGATGAGTTATCTACTTAAATTTGTTGAACAAAACGACTTACGTATTTTAAGCATGCTAACCTTTAGCCCGGTAAGCAAATTAAAAAAAAAAAACGCAATATGTAGGCTACACGAGAACGGAGACGTCGAGTAACCAAAACAAATGCGTTAAACAAATTCGTACACGTTATTTATCAATTTAATATTAGAATTAAAGGATATACAACGAGAAACAACGTTTGACAACCTTTAAACAGTTTTAATAACTATTTCAAAAATTGTCGCTCTGATGCAAACAACTGATGAGTTATCTACTCAAATTTGTTGAACAAGGCGAGTGACGTATTTTAAGCATGCTAACCTTTAGCCCGGTAAGCAAATTAAAAAAAAAAACGCAATATGTAGGCTACACGAGAACGGAGACGTCGAGTAACCAAAACAAATGCGTTAAACAAATTCGTACACATAATTTATCAATTTAACTCTAGAATTAAAGGATATACAACGAGAAACAACGTGTGACAACCTTTAAACTGTTTTAATAACTATCTCAAAAATTGTCGCTCTGATGCAAACAACTGATGAGTCATCTACTTAAATTTGTTGAACAAAACGACTTACGTATTTTAAACATGCTAACCTTTAGCCCGGTAAGCAAATTTAAAAAAAACGCAATATGTAGGCTACACGAGAACGGAGCCGTCGAGTAACCAAAACAAATGGGTTATACAAATTCGTACACGTTATTTATCAATTTAACTCTAGAATTAAAGGATATACAACGAGAAACAACGTTTGACAACCTTTAAACAGTTTTAATAACTATTTCAAAAATTGTCGCTCTGATGCAAACAACTGATGAGTTATCTACTTAAATTTGTTGAACAAAACGACTTACGTATTTTAAGCATGCTAACCTTTAGCCCGGTAAGCAAATTAAAAAAAAACGCAATATGTAGGCTACACGAGAACGGAGACGTCGAGTAACCAAAACAAATGCGTTAAACAAATTCGTACACGTTATTTATCAATTTAACATTAGAATTAAAGGATATACAACGAGTAACAACGTTTGACAACTTTAAACAGTTTTAATAACTATCTCAAAAATTGTCGCTCTGATGCAAACAACTGATGAGTTATCTACTTAAATTTGTTGAACAAAACGACTTACGTATTTTAAACATGCTAACCTTTAGCCCGGTAAGCAAATTAAAAAAAACGCAATATGTAGGCTACACGAGAACGGAGACGTCGAGTAACCAAAACAAATGCGTTAAACAAATTCGTACACGTTATTTATCAATTTAACTCTAGAATTAAAGGATATACAACGAGAAACAACGTTTGACAACCTTTAAACAGTTTTAATAATTATCTCAAAAATTGTCGCTCTGATGCTAACAACTGATGAGTTATCTACTTAAATTTGTTGAACAAAACGACTTACGTATTTTAAACATGTTAACCTTTAGCCCGGTAAGCAAATTAAAAAAAAAAAAACGCAATATATAGGCTACACGAGAACGGAGATGTCGAGTAACCAAAACAAATGCGTTAAACAAATTCGTACACGTTATTTATCAATTTAACTCTAGAATTAAAGGATATACAACGAGAAACAACGTTTGACAACCTTTAAACAGTTTTAATAACTATCTCAAAAATTGTCGCTCTGATGCAAACAACTGCTGATTTATCTACTCAAATTTGTTGAACAAAACGACTTACGTATTTTAAACATGCTAACCTTTAGCCCGGCAAGCAAATTAAAAAAAAACGCAATATGTAGGCTACACGAGAACGGAGACGTCGAGTAACCAAAATAAATGCGTTAAACAAATTCGTACACGTTATTTATCAATAAAACTCTAGAATTAAAGGATATACAACGAGAAACAACGTTTGACAACCTTTAAACAGTTTTAATAACTATCTCAAAAATTGTCGCTCTGATGCAAACAACTGATGAGTTATCTACTTAAATTTGTTGAACAAAACGACTTACGTATTTTAAGCATGCTAACCTTTAGCCCGGTAAGCAAATTTAAAAAAACGCAATATGTAGGCTACACGAGAACGGAGACGTCGAGTAACCAAAACAAATGCGTTAAACAAATTCGTACACGTTATTTATCAATTTAACATTAGAATTAAAGGATATACAACGAGAAACAACGTTTGACAACCTTTAAACAGTTTTAATAACTATCTCAAAAATTGTCGCTCTGATGCAAACAACTGCTGAGTTATCTACTCAAATTTGTTGAACAAAACGACTTACGTATTTTAAGCTTGCTAACCTTTAGCCCGGTAAGCAAATTTAAAAAAACGCAATATGTAGGCTACACGAGAACGGAGACGTCGCGTAACTAAAACAAATGCGTTAAACAAATTCGTACACGTTATTTATCAATTTAACATTAGAATTAAAGGATATACAACGAGAAACAACGTTTGACAACCTTTAAACAGTTTTAATAACTATCTCAAAAATTGTTGCTCTGATGCAAACAACTGATGAGTTATCTACTAAAATTTGTTGAACAAAACGACTGACGTATTTTAAGCATGTTAACCTTTAGCCCGTTAAGCAAATTTAAAAAAAAAACGCAATATGTAGGCTACACGAGAACGGAGACGTCGAGTAACCAAAACAAATGCGTTAAACAAATTCGTACACGTAATTTATCAATTTAACTCTAGAATTAAAGGTTATACAACGAGAAACAACGTTTGACAACCTTTAAACAGTTTTAATAACTATCTCAAAAATTGTCGCTCTGATGCAAACAACTGATGAGTTATCTACTAAAATTTGTTGAACAAAACGACTGACGTATTTTAAGCATGTTAACCTTTAGCCCGGTAAGCAAATTTAAAAAAAACGCAATATGTAGGCTACACGAGAACGGAGACGTCGAGTAACCAAAACAAATGCGTTAAACAAATTCGTACACGTTATTTATCAATTTAACTCTAGAATTAAAGGATATACAACGAGAAACAACGTTTGACAACCTTTAAACAGTTTTAATAACTATCTCAAAAATTGTAGCTCTGATGCAAACAACTGATGAGTTATCTACTTAAATTTGTTGAACAAAACGACTTACGTATTTTAAGCATGCTAACCTTTAGCCCGGTAAGCAAATTAAAAAAAAAAAAACGCAATATGTAGGCTACACGAGAACGGAGACGTCAAGTAACCAAAACAAATGCGTTAAACAAATTCGTACACGTTATTTATCAATTTAACATTAGAATTAAAGGATATACAACGAGAAACAACGTTTGACAACCTTTAAACAGTTTTAATAACTATTTCAAAAATTGTCGCTCTGATGCAAACAACTGATGAGTCATCTACTTAAATTTGTTGAACAAAACGACTTACGTATTTTAAACATGCTAACCTTTAGCCCGGTAAGCAAATTAAAAAAAACGCAATATGTAGGCTACACGAGAACGGAGACGTCGAGTAACCAAACCAAATGCGTTAAACAAATTCGTACACGTTATTTATCAATTTAACATTAGAATTAAAGGATATACAACGAGAAACAACGTTTGACAACCTTTAAACAGTTTTAATAACTATCTCAAAAATTGTCGCTCTGATGCAAACAACTGCTGAGTTATCTACTCAAATTTGTTGAACAAAACGACTTACGTATTTTAAGCATGCTAACCTTTAGCCCGGTAAGCAAATTAAAAAAAACCCAATATGTAGGCTACACGAGAACGGAGACGTCGAGTAACCAAAACAAATGCGTTAAACAACTTCGTACACGTTATTTATCAATTTAACATTAGAATTAAAGGATATACAACGAGAAACAACGTTTGACAACCTTTAAACAGTTTTAATAACTATTTCAAAAATTGTCGCTCTGATGCAAACAACTGATGAGTTATCTACTCAAATTTGTTGAACAAGACGAGTGACGTATTTTAAGCATGCTAACCTTTAGCCCGGTAAGCAAATTAAAAAAAAAAAACGCAATATGTAGGCTACACGAGAACGGAGACGTCGAGTAACCAAAACAAATGCGTTAAACAAATTCGTACACGATATTTATCAATTTAACTCTAGAATTAAAGGATATACAACGAGAAACAACGTTTGACAACCTTTAAACAGTTTTAATAACTATCTCAAAATTGTCGCTCTGATGCAAACAACTGATGAGTTATCTACTTAAATTTGTTGAACAAAACGACTTACGTATTTTAAGCACGCTAACCTTTAGCCCGGTAAGCAAATTAAAAAAAAAAAAAACGCAATATGTAGCTACACGAGAACGGAGACGTCGGGTAACCAAAACAAATGCGTTAAACAAATTCGTACACGTTATTTATCAATTTAAATCTAGAATTAAAGGATATGCAACGAGAAACAACGTTTGACAACCTTTAAACAGTTTTAATAACTATCTCAAAAATTGTCGCTCTGATGCAAACAACTGATGAGTTATCTACTTAAATTTGTTGAACAAAACGACTTACGTATTTTAAGCATGCTAACCTTTAGCCCGGTAAGCAAATTAAAAAAAAAAACGCAATATGTAGGCTACACGAGAACGGAGACGTCGAGTAACCAAAACAAATGCGTTAAACAAATTCGTACACGTTATTTATCAATTTAACTCTAGAATTAAAGGATATACAACGAGAAACAACGTTTGACAACCTTTAAACAGTTTTAATAACTATCTCAAAAATTGTCGCTCTGATGCAAACAACTGATGAGTTATCTACTTAAATTTGTTGAACAAAACGACTTACGTATTTTAAGCATGCTAACCTTTAGCCCGGTAAGCAAATTAAAAAAAAACGCAATATGTAGGCTACACGAGAACGGAGACGTCGAGTAACCAAAACAAATGCGTTAAACAAATTCGTACACGTTATTTATCAATTTAACTCTAGAATTAAAGGATATACAACGAGAAACAACGTTTGACAACCTTTAAACAGTTTTAATAACTATCTCAAAAATTGTCGCTCTGATGCAAACAACTGATGAGTTATCTACTTAAATTTGTTGAACAAAACGACTTACGTATTTTAAGCATGCTAACCTTTAGCCCGGTAAACAAATTAAAAAAAAAACGCAATATGTAGGCTACACGAGAACGGAGACGTCGAGTAACCAAACCAAATGCGTTAAACAAATTCGTACACGTTATTTATCAATTTAACTCTAGAATTAAAGGATATACAACGAGAAACAACGTTTGACAACCTTTAAACAGTTTTAATAACTATCTCAAAAATTGTCGTTCTGATGCAAACAACTGATGAGTATCTACTTAAATTTGTTGAACAAAACGACTTACGTATTTTAAGCATGCTAACCTTTAGCCCGGTAAGCAAATTAAAAAAAAAACGCAATATGTAGGCTACACGAGAACGGAGACGTCGAGTAACCAAAACAAATGCGTTAAACAAATTCGTACACGTAATTTATCAATTTAACTCTAGAATTAAAGGATATACAACGAGAAACAACGTTTGACAACCTTTAAACTGTTTTAATAACTATCTTAAAAATTGTCGCTCTGATGCAAACAACTGATGAGTCATCTACTTAAATTTGTTGAACAAAACGACTTACGTATTTTAAACATGCTAACCTTTAGCCCGGTAAGCAAATTTAAAAAAAACGCAATATGTAGGCTACATGAGAACGGAGCCGTCGAGTAACCAAAACAAATGGGTTATACAAATTCGTACACGTTATTTATCAATTTAACTCTAGAGTTAAAGGATATACAACGAGAAACAACGTTTGACAACCTTTAAACAGTTTTAATAACTATCTCAAAAATTGTCGCTCTGATGCAAACCACTGCTGAGTTATCTACTCAAATTTGTTGAACAAAACGACTTACGTATTTTAAGCATGCTAACCTTTAGCCCGGTAAGCAAATTAAAAAAAAAACGCAATATGTAGGCTACACGAGAACGGATACGTCGAGTAACCAAAACAAATGAGTTAAACAAATTCGTACACGTTATTTATCAATTTAAATCTAGAATTAAAGGATATACAACGAGAAACAACGTTTGACAACCTTTAAACAGTTTTAATAACTATCTCAAAATTGTCGCTCTGATGCAAACAACTGATGAGTTATCTACTTAAATTTGTTGAACAAAACGACTTACGTATTTTAAGCATGCTAACCTTTAGCCCGGTAAACAAATTTAAAAAAAAACGCAATATGTAGGCTACACGAGAACGGAGACGTCGAGTAACCAAAACAAATGCGTTAAACAAATTCGTACACGTTATTTATCAATCTAACTCTAGAATTAAAGGATATACAACGAGAAACAACGTTTGACAACCTTTAAACAGTTTTAATAACTATCTCAAAAATTGTCGTTCTGATGCAAACAACTGATGAGTATCTACTTAAATTTGTTGAACAAAACGACTTACGTATTTTAAGCATGCTAACCTTTAGCCCGGTAAGCAAATTTAAAAAAAACGCAATATGTAGGCTACACGAGAACGGAGACGTCGAGTAACCAAAACAAATGCGTTAAACAAATTCGTACACGTTATTTATCAATTTAACTCTAGAATTAAAGGATATACAACGAGAAACATCGTTTGACAACCTTTAAACAGTTTTAATAACTATTTCAAAAATTGTCGCTCTGATGGAAACAACTGCTGAGTTATCTACTCAAATTTGTTGAACAAAACTACTTACGTATTTTAAGCATGCTAACCTTTAGCCCGGTAAGCAAATTAAAAAAAAAACGCAATATGTAGGCTACACGAGAACGGAGACGTCGAGTAACCAAAACAAATGCGTTAAAAAAATTCGTACACGTTATTTATCAATTTAACTCTAGAATTAAGGGATATACAACGAGAAACAACGTTTGACAACCTTTAAACAGTTTTAATAACTATCTCAAAAATTGTCGCTCTGATGCAAACAACTGATGAGTTATCTACTTAAATTTGTTCAACAAAACGACTTACGTATTTTAAGCATGCTAACCTTTAGCCCGGTAAGCAAATTAAAAAAAAAAACGCAATATGTAGGCTATACGAGAACGGAGACGTCGAGTAACCAAAACAAATGCGTTAAACAAATTCGTACACGTTATTTATCAATTTAACTCTAGAATTAAAGGATATACAACGAGAAACAACGTTTGACAACCTTTAAACAGTTTTAATAACTATCTCAAAAATTTTCGCTCTGATGCAAACAACTGCAGATTTATCTACTCAAATTTGTTGAACAAAACGACTTACGTATTTTAAGCATGCTAACCTTTAGCCCGGTAAGCAAATTAAAAAAAAAACGCAATATGTAGGCTACACGAGAACGGAGACGTCGAGTAACCAAAACAAATGCGTTAAACAAATTCGTACACGGTATTTATCAATTTAACTCTAGAATTAAAGGATATACAACGAGAAACAACGTTTGACAACATTTAAACAGTTTTAATAACTATCTCAAAAATTGTCGCTCTGATGGAAACAACTGCTGAGTTATCTACTCAAATTTGTTGAACAAAACGACTTACGTATTTTAAGCATGCTAACCTTTAGCCCGGTAAGCAAATTAAAAAAAAAAACGCAATATGCAGGCTACACGAAAACGGAGACGTCGAGTAACCAAAACAAATGCGTTAAACAAATTCGTACACGTTATTTATCAATTTAACTCTAGAATTAAAGGATATACAACGAGAAACAACGTTTGACAACCTTTAAACAGTTTTAATAACTATCTCAAAAATTGTCGCTCTGATGCAAACAACTGCTGAGTTATCTACTCAAATTTGTTGAACAAAACGACTTACGTATTTTAAGCATGCTAACCTTTAGCCCGGTAAGCAAATTAAAAAAAAAAACGCAATATGTAGGCTACACGAGAACGGAGACGTCGAGTAACCAAAACAAATGCGTTAAACAAATTCGTACACGTAATTTATCAATTTAACTCTAGAATTAAAGGATATACAACGAGAAACAACGTTTGACAACCTTTAAACAGTTTTAATAACTATCTCAAAAATTGTCGCTCTGATGCAAACAACTGATGAGTTATCTACTTAAATTTGTTGAACAAAACGACTTACGTATTTTAAACATGCTAACCTTTAGCCCGGTAAGCAAATTAAAAAAAAACGCAATATGTAGGCTACACGAGAACGGAGACGTCGAGTAACCAAAATAAATGCGTTAAATAAATTCGTACACGTTATTTATCAATTTAACTCTATAATTAAAGGATATACAACGAGAAACAACGTTTGACAACCTTTAAACAGTTTTAATAACTATCTCAAAAATTGTCGCTCTGATGCAAACAACTGCTGAGTTATCTACTCAAATTTGTTGAACAAAACGACTTACGTATTTTAAGCATGCTAACCTTTAGCCCGGTAAGCAAATTAAAAAAAAACGCAATATGTAGGCTACACGAGAACGGAGCCGTTGAGTAACCAAAACAAATGGGTTAAACAAATTCGTACACGTTATTTATCAATTTAACTCTAGAATTAAAGGATATACAACGAGAAACAACGTTTGACAACCTTTAAACAGTTTTAATAATTATCTCAAAAATTGTCGCTCTGATGCAAACAACTGCTGAACAAAACGACTTACGTATTTTAAGCATGCTAACCTTTAGCCGGTAAGCAAATTAAAAAAAAAACGCAATATGTAGGCTACACGAGAACGGATACGTCGAGTAACCAAAACAAATGCGTTAAACAAATTCGTACACGTTATTTATCAATTTAACTCTAGAATTAAAGGATATACAACGAGAAACAACGTTTGACAACCTTTAAACAGTTTTAATAACTATCTCAAAAATTGCCGCTCTGATGCAAACAACTGATGAGTTATCTACTTAAATTTGTTGAACAAAACGACTTACGTATTTTAAGCATGCTAACCTTTAGCCCGGTAAGCAACTTAAAAAAAAAAACGCAATATGTAGGCTACACGAGAACGGAGACGTCGGGTAACCAAAACAAACGCGTTATACAAATTCGTACATGTTATTTATCAATTTAAATCTAGAATTAAAGGATATACAACGAGAAACAACGTTTGACAACCTTTAAACAGTTTTAATAACTATCTCAAAAATTGCCGCTCTGATGCAAACAACTGATGAGTTATCTACTTAAATTTGTTGAACAAAACGACTTACGTATTTTAAGCATGCTAACCTTTAGCCCGGTAAGCAAATTAAAAAAAAAAACGCAATATGTAGGCTACACGAGAACGGAGACGTCGAGTAACCAAAACAAATGCGTTAAACAAATTCGTACACGTTATTTATCAATTTAACTCTAGAATTAAAGGATATACAACGAGAAACAACGTTTGACAACCTTTAAACAGTTTTAATAACTATCTCAAAAATTGTCGCTCTGATGCAAACAACTGATGAGTTATCTTCTTAAATTTGTTGAACAAAACGACTTACGTATATTAAGCATGCTAACCTTTAGCCCGGTAAGCAAATTAAAAAAAAAAAACGCAATATGTAGGCTACACGAGAACGGAGACGTCGAGTAACCAAAACAAATGCGTTAAACAAATTCGTACACGTTATTTATCAATTTAACTCTAGAATTAAAGGATATACAACGAGAAACAACGTTTGACAACCTTTAAACAGTTTTAATAACTATCTCAAAAATTGTCGCTCTGATGCAAACAACTGATGAGTTATCTACTTAAATTTGTTGAACAAAACGCCTTACGTATTTTAAGCATGCTAACCTTTAGCCCGGTAAGCAAATTAAAAAAAAAACGCAATATGTAGGCTACACGAGAACGGAGACGTCGAGTAACCAAAACAAATGCGTTAAACAAATTCGTACACGTTATTTATCAATTTAAGTCTAGAATTAAAGGATATACAACGAGAAACAACGTTTGACAACCTTTAAACAGTTTTAATAACTATCTCAAAAATTGTCGTTCTGATGCAAACAACTGATGAGTTATCTACTTAAATTTGTTGAACAAAACGACTTACGTATTTTAAGCATGCTAACCTTTAGCCCGGTAAACAAATTAAAAAAAAAACGCAATATGTAGGCTACACGAGAACGGAGACGTCGAGTAACCAAACCAAATGCGTTAAACAAATTCGTACACGTTATTTATCAATTTAACTCTAGAATTAAAGGATATACAACGAGAAACAACGTTTGACAACCTTTAAACAGTTTTAATAACTATCTCAAAAATTGTCGTTCTGATGCAAACAACTGATGAGTTATCTACTTAAATTTGTTGAACAAAACGACTTACGTATTTTAAGCATGCTAACCTTTAGCCCGGTAAACAAATTAAAAAAAAAACGCAATATGTAGGCTACATGGAAACGGAGACGTCGAGTAACCAAAACAAATGCGTTAAACAAATTCGTACACGTTATTTATCAATTTAACTCTAGAATTAAAGGATATACAACGAGAAACAACATTTGACAACCTTTAAACAGTTTTAATAACTATCTCAAAAATTGTCGCTCTGATGGAAACAACTGCTGAGTTATCTACTCAAATTTGTTGAACAAAACGACTTACGTATTTTAAGCATGCTAACCTTTAGCCCGGTAAGCAAATTAAAAAAAAAAACGCAATATGTAGGCTACATGGAAACGGAGACGTCGAGTAACCAAAACAAATGCGTTAAACAAATTCGTACACGTTATTTATCAATTTAACTCTAGAATTAAAGGATATACAACGAGAAACAACATTTGACAACCTTTAAACAGTTTTAATAACTATCTCAAAAATTGTCGCTCTGATGGAAACAACTGCTGAGTTATCTACTCAAATTTGTTGAACAAAACGACTTACGTATTTTAAGCATGCTAACCTTTAGCCCGGTAAACAAATTAAAAAAAAAACGCAATATGTAGGCTACACGAGAACGGAGACGTCGAGTAACCAAACCAAATGCGCTGAACAAATTCGTACACGTTATTTATCAATTTAAC
Organism: Eurosta solidaginis; assembly: GCF_040869045.1. NCBI lineage: Eukaryota > Metazoa > Arthropoda > Insecta > Diptera > Tephritidae > Eurosta > Eurosta solidaginis. The sequence goes on from NW_027136897.1 coordinate 887,348, forward strand.
TCTAGAATTAAAGGATATACAACGAGAAACAACGTTTGACAACCTTTAAACAGTTTTAATAACTATCTCAAAAATTGTCGTTCTGATGCAAACAACTGATGAGTTATCTACTTAAATTTGTTGAACAAAACGACTTACGTATTTTAAGCATGCTAACCTTTAGCCCGGTAAGCAAATTAAAAAAAAAACGCAATATGTAGGCTACACGAGAACGGAGACGTCGAGTAACCAAACCAAATGCGCTGAACAAATTCGTACACGTTATTTATCAATTTAACTCTAGAATTAAAGGATATACAACGAGAAACAACGTTTGACAACCTTTAAACAGTTTTAATAACTATCTCAAAAATTGTCGCTCTGATGCAAACAACTGATGAGTTATCTACTTAAATTTGTTCAACAAAACAACTTACGTATTTTAAGCATGCTAACCTTTAGTCCGGTAAGCAAATTAAAAAAAAAAAACGCAATATGTAGGCTATACGAGAACGGAGACGTCGAGTAACCAAAACAAATGCGTTAAACAAATTCGTACACGTTATTTATCAATTTAACTCTAGAATTAAAGGATATACAACGAGAAACAACGTTTGACAACCTTTAAACAGTTTTAATAACTATCTCAAAAATTGTCGCTCTGATGCAAACAACTGATGAGTTATCTACTTAAATTTGTTCAACAAAACAACTTACGTATTTTAAGCATGCTAACCTTTAGTCCGGTAAGCAAATTAAAAAAAAAAACGCAATATGTAGGCTATACGAGAACGGAGACGTCGAGTAACCAAAACAAATGCGTTAAACAAATTCGTACACGTTATTTATCAATTTAACTCTAGAATTAAAGGATATACAACGAGAAACAACGTTTGACAACCTTTAAACAGTTTTAATAACTATCTCAAAAATTTTCGCTCTGATGCAAACAACTGCTGATTTATCTACTCAAATTTGTTGAACAAAACGACTTACGTATTTTAAGCATGCTAGCCTTTAGCCCGGTATGCAAATTAAAAAAAAAACGCAATATGTAGGCTACACGAGAACGGAGACGTCGAGTAACCAAAACAAATGCGTTAAACAAATTCGTACACGGTATTTATCAATTTAACTCTAGAATTAAAGGATATACAACGAGAAACAACGTTTGACAACCTTTAAACAGTTTTAATAACTATCTCAAAAATTGTCGCTCTGATGGAAACAACTGCTGAGTTATCTACTCAAATTTGTTGAACAAAACGACTTACGTATTTTAAGCATGCTAACCTTTAGCCCGGTAAGCAAATTAAAAAAAAAACGCAATATGTAGGCTACACGAAAACGGAGACGTCGAGTAACCAAAACAAATGCGTTAAACAAATTCGTACACGTTATTTATCAATTTAACTCTAGAATTAAAGGATATACAACGAGAAACAACGTTTGACAACCTTTAAACAGTTTTAATAACTATCTCAAAAATTGTCGCTCTGATGCAAACAACTGCTGAGTTATCTACTCAAATTTGTTGAACAAAACGACTTACGTATTTTAAGCATGCTAACCTTTAGCCCGGTAAGCAAATTAAAAAAAAAAACGCAATATGTAGGCTACATGGAAACGGAGACGTCGAGTAACCAAAACAAATGCGTTAAACAAATTCGTACACGTTATTTATCAATTTAACTCTAGAATTAAAGGATATACAACGAGAAACAACATTTGACAACCTTTAAACAGTTTTAATAACTATCTCAAAAATTGTCGCTCTGATGGAAACAACTGCTGAGTTATCTACTCAAATTTGTTGAACAAAACGACTTACGTATTTTAAGCATGCTAACCTTTAGCCCGGTAAACAAATTAAAAAAAAAACGCAATATGTAGGCTACACGAGAACGGAGACGTCGAGTAACCAAACCAAATGCGCTGAACAAATTCGTACACGTTATTTATCAATTTAACTCTAGAATTAAAGGATATACAACGAGAAACAACGTTTGACAACCTTTAAACAGTTTTAATAACTATCTCAAAAATTGTCGTTCTGATGCAAACAACTGATGAGTTATCTACTTAAATTTGTTGAACAAAACGACTTACGTATTTTAAGCATGCTAACCTTTAGCCCGGTAAGCAAATTAAAAAAAAAACGCAATATGTAGGCTACACGAGAACGGAGACGTCGAGTAACCAAACCAAATGCGCTGAACAAATTCGTACACGTTATTTATCAATTTAACTCTAGAATTAAAGGATATACAACGAGAAACAACGTTTGACAACCTTTAAACAGTTTTAATAACTATCTCAAAAATTGTCGCTCTGATGCAAACAACTGATGAGTTATCTACTTAAATTTGTTCAACAAAACAACTTACGTATTTTAAGCATGCTAACCTTTAGTCCGGTAAGCAAATTAAAAAAAAAAAACGCAATATGTAGGCTATACGAGAACGGAGACGTCGAGTAACCAAAACAAATGCGTTAAACAAATTCGTACACGTTATTTATCAATTTAACTCTAGAATTAAAGGATATACAACGAGAAACAACGTTTGACAACCTTTAAACAGTTTTAATAACTATCTCAAAAATTGTCGCTCTGATGCAAACAACTGATGAGTTATCTACTTAAATTTGTTCAACAAAACAACTTACGTATTTTAAGCATGCTAACCTTTAGTCCGGTAAGCAAATTAAAAAAAAAAACGCAATATGTAGGCTATACGAGAACGGAGACGTCGAGTAACCAAAACAAATGCGTTAAACAAATTCGTACACGTTATTTATCAATTTAACTCTAGAATTAAAGGATATACAACGAGAAACAACGTTTGACAACCTTTAAACAGTTTTAATAACTATCTCAAAAATTTTCGCTCTGATGCAAACAACTGCTGATTTATCTACTCAAATTTGTTGAACAAAACGACTTACGTATTTTAAGCATGCTAGCCTTTAGCCCGGTATGCAAATTAAAAAAAAAACGCAATATGTAGGCTACACGAGAACGGAGACGTCGAGTAACCAAAACAAATGCGTTAAACAAATTCGTACACGGTATTTATCAATTTAACTCTAGAATTAAAGGATATACAACGAGAAACAACGTTTGACAACCTTTAAACAGTTTTAATAACTATCTCAAAAATTGTCGCTCTGATGGAAACAACTGCTGAGTTATCTACTCAAATTTGTTGAACAAAACGACTTACGTATTTTAAGCATGCTAACCTTTAGCCCGGTAAGCAAATTAAAAAAAAAAACGCAATATGTAGGCTACACGAAAACGGAGACGTCGAGTAACCAAAACAAATGCGTTAAACAAATTCGTACACGTTATTTATCAATTTAACTCTAGAATTAAAGGATATACAACGAGAAACAACGTTTGACAACCTTTAAACAGTTTTAATAACTATCTCAAAAATTGTCGCTCTGATGGAAACAACTGCTGAGTTATCTACTCAAATTTGTTGAACAAAACGACTTACGTATTTTAAGCATGCTAATCTTTAGCCCGGTAAGCAAATTAAAAAAAAAAACGCAATATGTAGGCTACACGAGAACGGAGACGTCGAGTAACCAACACAAATACGTTAAACAAATTCGTACACGTAATTTATCAATTTAACTCTAGAATTAAAGGATATACAACGAGAAACAACGTTTGACAACCTTTAAACAGTTTTAATAACTATCTCAAAAATTGTCGCTCTGATGCAAACAACTGATGAGTTATCTACTTAAATTTGTTGAACAAAACGACTTACGTATTTTAAACATGCTAACCTTTAGCCCGGTAAGCAAATTAAAAAAAAAACGCAATATGTAGGCTACACGAGAACGGAGACGTCGAGTAACCAAAACAAATGCGTTAAACAAATTCGTACACGTTATTTATCAATTTAACTCTAGAATTAAAGGATATACGACGAGAAACAACGTTTGACAACCTTTAAACAGTTTTAATAACTATCTCAAAAATTGTCGCTCTGATGCAAACAACTGCTGAGTTATCTACTCAAATTTGTTGAACAAAACGACTTACGTATTTTAAGCATGCTAACCTTTAGCCCGGTAAGCAAATTTAAAAAAACGCAATATGTAGGCTACACGAGAACGGAGCCGTCGAGTAACCAAAACAAATGGGTTAAACAAATTCGTACACGTTATTTATCAATTTAACTCTAGAATTAAAGGATATACAACGAGAAACAACGTTTGACAACCTTTAAACAGTTTTAATAACTATCTCAAAAATTGTCGCTCTGATGCAAACAACTGCTGAGTTATCTACTCAAATTTGTTGAACAAAACGACTTACGTATTTTAAGCATGCTAACCTTTAGCCCGGTAAACAAATTAAAAAAAAACGCAATATGTAGGCTACACGAGAACGGAGACGTCGAGTAACCAAAACAAATGCGTTAAACAAATTCGTACACGTTATTTATCAATTTAACTCTAGAATTAAAGGATATACAACGAGAAACAACGTTTGACAACCTTTAAACAGTTTTAATAACTATCTCAAAAATTGTCGTTCTGATGCAAACAACTGATGAGTTATCTACTTAAATTTGTTGAACAAAACGACTTACGTATTTTAAGCATGCTAACCTTTAGCCCGGTAAGCAAATTAAAAAAAAAACGCAATATGTATGCTACACGAGAACGGAGACGTCGAGTAACCAAAACAAATGCGTTAAACAAATTCGTACACGTTATTTATCAATTTAACTCTAGAATTAAAGGATATACAACGAGAAACAACGTTTGACAACCTTTAAACAGTTTTAATAACTATCTCAAAAATTGTCGCTCTGATTCAAACAACTGATGAGTTATCTACTTAAATTTGTTCAACAAAACGACTTACGTATTTTAAGCATGCTAACCTTTAGCCCGGTAAGCAAATTAAAAAAAAAACGCAATATGTAGGCTATACGAGAACGGAGACGTCGAGTAACCAAAACAAATGCGTTAAACAAATTCGTACACGTTATTTATCAATTTAACTCTAGAATTAAAGGATATACAACGAGAAACAACGTTTGACAACCTTTAAACAGTTTTAATAACTATCTCAAAAATTTTCGCTCTGATGGAAACAACTGCTGAGTTATCTACTCAAATTTGTTGAACAAAACTACTTACGTATTTTAAGCGTGCTAACCTTTAGCCCGGTAAGCAAATTAAAAAAAAAAGCTCAATATGTAGGCTACACGAGAACGGAGACGTTGAGTAACCAAAACAAATGCGTTAAACAAATTCGTACACGTTATTTATCAATTTAACTCTAGAATTAAAGGATATACAACGAGAAACAACGTTTGACAACCTTTAAACAGTTTTAATAACTATCTCAAAAATTTTCGCTCTGATGGAAACAACTGCTGAGTTATCTACTCAAATTTGTTGAACAAAACTACTTACGTATTTTAAGCATGCTAACCTTTAGCCCGGTAAGCAAATTAAAAAAAAAAGCTCAATATGTAGGCTACACGAGAACGGAGACGTTGAGTAACCAAAACAAATGCGTTAAACAAATTCGTACACGTTATTTATCAATTTAACTCTAGAATTAAAGGATATACAACGAGAAACAACGTTTGACAACCTTTAAACAGTTTTAATAACTATCTCAAAAATTGTCGCTCTGATTCAAACAACTGCTGAGTTATCTACTCAAATTTGTTGAACAAAACGACTTACGTATTTTAAGCATGCTAACCTTTAGCCCGGTAAACAAATTAAAAAAAAACGCAATATGTAGGCTACACGAGAACGGAGACGTCGAGTAACCAAAACAAATGCGTTAAACAAATTCGTACACGTTATTTATCAATTTAACTCTAGAATTAAAGGATATACAACGAGAAACAACGTTTGACAACCTTTAAACAGTTTTAATAACTATCTCAAAAATTGTCGCTCTGATGGAAACAACTGCTGAGTTATCTACTCAAATTTGTTGAACAAAACTACTTACGTATTTTAAGCATGCTAACCTTTAGCCCGGTAAGCAAATTAAAAAAAAAAGCTCAATATGTAGGCTACACGAGAACGGAGACGTTGAGTAACCAAAACAAATGCGTTAAACAAATTCGTACACGTTATTTATCAATTTAACTCTAGAATTAAAGGATATACAACGAGAAACAACGTTTGACAACCTTTAAACAGTTTTAATAACTATCTCAAAAATTGTCGCTCTGATTCAAACAACTGATGAGTTATCTACTTAAATTTGTTCAACAAAACGACTTACGTATTTTAAGCATGCTAACCTTTAGCCCGGTAAGCAAATTAAAAAAAAAACGCAATATGTAGGCTATACGAGAACGGAGACGTCGAGTAACCAAAACAAATGCGTTAAACAAATTCGTATACGTTATTTATCAATTTAACTCTAGAATTAAAGGATATACAACGAGAAACAACGTTTGACAACCTTTAAACAGTTTTAATAACTATCTCAAAAATTTTCGCTCTGATGCAAACAACTGCTGATTTATCTACTCAAATTTGTTGAACAAAACGACTTACGTATTTTAAGCATGCTAACCTTTAGCCCGGTAAGCAAATTAAAAAAAAAACGCAATATGTAGGCTACACGAGAACGGAGACGTCGAGTAACCAAAACAAATGCGTTAAACAAATTCGTACACGGTATTTATCAATTTAACTCTAGAATTAAAGGATATACAACGAGAAACAACGTTTGACAACCTTTAAACAGTTTTAATAACTATCTCAAAAATTGTCGCTCTGATGGAAACAACTGCTGAGTTATCTACTCAAATTTGTTGAACAAAACGACTTACGTAAGCATGCTAACCTTTAGCCCGGTAAGCAAATTAAAAAAAAAACGCAATATGTAGGCTACACGAGAACGGAGACGTCGAGTAACCAAAACAAATGCGTTAAACAAATTCGTACACGTTATTTATCAATTTAACTCTAGAATTAAAGGATATACAACGAGAAACAACGTTTGACAACCTTTAAACAGTTTTAATAACTATCTCAAAAATTGTCGCTCTGATGCAAACAACTGATGAGTTATCTACTTAAATTTGTTGAACAAAACGACTTACGTATTTTAAACATGCTAACCTTTAGCCCGGTAAGCAAATTAAAAAAAAAACGCAATATGTAGGCTACACGAGAACGGAGACGTCGAGTAACCAAAAGAAATGCGTTAAACAAATTCGTACACGTTATTTATCAATTTAACTCTAGAATTAAAGGATATACAACGAGAAACAACGTTTGACAACCTTTAAACAGTTTTAATAACTATCTCAAAAATTGTCGCTCTGATGCAAACAACTGATGAGTTATCTACTTAAATTTGTTGAACAAAACGACTTACGTATTTTAAGCATGCTAGCCTTTAGCCCGGTAAGCAAATTAAAAAAAAAAAAACGAAATATGTAGCCTACACGAGAACGGAGACGTCGAGTAACCAAAACAAATGCGTTAAACAAATTCGTACACGTTATTTATCAATTTAACTCTAGAATTAAAGGATATACAACGAGAAACAACGTTTGACAACCTTTAAACAGTTTTAATAACTATCTCAAAAATTGTCGCTCTGATGGAAACAACTGCTGAGTTATCTACTCAAATTTGTTGAACAAAACGACTTACGTATTTTAAGCATGCTAACCTTTAGCCCGGTAAGCAAATTAAAAAAAACGCAATATGTAGGCTACACGAGAACGGAGACGTCGAGTAACCAAAACAAATGCCTTAAACAAATTCGCACACGTTATTTATCAATTTAACTCTAGAATTAAAGGATATACAACGAGAAACAACGTTTGACAACCTTTAAACAGTTTTAATAACTATCTCAAAAATTGTCGCTCTGATGCAAACAACTGCTGAGTTATCTACTCAAATTTGTTGAACAAAACGACTTACGTATTTTAAGCATGCTAACCTTTAGCCCGGTAAGCAAATTAAAAAAAAAAACGCAATATGTAGGCTACACGAGAACGGAGACGTCGAGTAACCAAAACAAATGCGTTAAACAAATTCGTACACGTTATTTATCAATTTAACTCTAGAATTAAAGGATATACAACGAGAAACAACGTTTGACAACCTTTAAACAGTTTTAATAACTATCTCAAAAATTGTCGCTCTGATGCAAACAACTGCTGAGTTATCTACTCAAATTTGTTGAACAAAACGACTTACGTATTTTAAGCATGCTAACCTTTAGCCCGGTAAGCAAATTAAAAAAAAAAACGCAATAAGTAGGCTACACGAGAACGGAGACGTCGAGTAACCAAAACAAATGCGTTAAACAAATTCGTACACGTTATTTATCAATTTAACTCTAGAATTAAAGGATATACAACGAGAAACAACGTTTGACAACCTTTAAACAGTTTTAATAACTATCTCAAAAATTGTCGCTCTGATGCAAACAACTGATGAGTTATCTACTTAAATTTGTTGAACAAAACGACTTACGTATTTTAAGCATGCTAACCTTTAGCCCGGTAAGCAAATTAAAAAAAAACGCAATATGTAGGCTACACGAGAACGGAGACTTCGAGTAACCAAAACAAATGCTTTAACAAATTCGTACACGTTATTTATCAATTTAACACTAGAATTAAAGGATATACAACGAGAAACAACGTTTGACAACCTTTAAACAGTTTTAATAACTATCTCAAAAATTGTCGCTCTGATGCAAACAACTGATGAGTTATCTACTTAAATTTGTTGAACAAAACGACTTACGTATTTTAAACATGCTAACCTTTAGCCAGGTAAGCAAATTAAAAAAAAAACGCAATATGTAGGCTATACGAGAACGGAGACGTCGAGTAACCAAAACAAATTCGTACACGTTATTTATCAATTTAATTCTAGAATTAAAGGATATACAACGAGAAACAACGTTTGACAACCTTTAAACAGTTTTAATAACTATCTCAAAAATTGTCGCTCTGATGCAAACAACTGCTGAGTTATCTACTCAAATTTGTTGAACAAAACGACTTACGTATTTTAAGCATGCTAACCTTTAGCCCGGTAAGCAAATTAAAAAAAAAACGCAATATGTAGGCTATACGAGAACGGAGACGTTGAGTAACCAAAACAAATGCGTTAAACAAATTCGTACACGTTATTTATCAATTTAACTCTAGAATTAAAGGATATACAACGAGAAACATCGTTTGACAACCTTTAAACAGTTTTAATAACTATCTCAAAAATTGTCGCTCTGATGGAAACAACTGATGAGTTATCTACTTACATTTGTTGAACAAAACGACTTACGTATTTTAAACATGCTAACCTTTAGCCCGGTAAGCAAATTAAAAAAAAAACGCAATATGTAGGCTATACGAGAACGGAGACGTTGAGTAACCAAAACAAATGCGTTAAACAAATTCGTACACGTTATTTATCAATTTAACTCTAGAATTAAAGGATATACAACGAGAGACAACGTTTGACAACCTTTAAACAGTTTTAATAACTATCTCAAAAATTGTCGCTCTGATGCAAACAACTGCTGAGTTATCTACTCAAATTTGTTGAACAAAACGACTTACGTATTTTAAGCATGCTAACCTTTAGCCCGGTAAGCAAATTAAAAAAAAACGCAATATGTAGGCTACACGAGAACGGAGACGTCGAGTAACCAAAACAAATGCGTTAAACAAATTCGTACACGTTATTTATCAATTTAACTCTAGAATTAAAGGATATACAACGAGAAACATCGTTTGACAACCTTTAAATAGTTTTAATAACTATCTCAAAAATTGTCGCTCTGATGCAAACAACTGATGAGTTATCTACTTAAATTTGTTGAACAAAACGACTTACGTATTTTAAGCATGCTAACCTTTAGCCCGGTAAGCAAATTAAAAAAAAAACGCAATATGTAGGCTATACGAGAACGGAGACGTTGAGTAACCAAAACAAATGCGTTAAACAAATTCGTACACGTTATTTATCAATTTAACTCTAGAATTAAAGGATATACAACGAGAAACAACGTTTGACAACCTTTAAACAGTTTTAATAACTATCTCAAAAATTGTCGCTCTGATGCAAACAACTGCTGAGTTATCTACTCAAATTTGTTGAACAAAACGACTTACGTATTTTAAGCATGCTAACCTTTAGCCCGGTAAGCAAATTAAAAAAAAAACGCAATATGTAGGCTATACGAGAACGGAGACGTTGAGTAACCAAAACAAATGCGTTAAACAAATTCGTACACGTTATTTATCAATTTAACTCTAGAATTAAAGGATATACAACGAGAGACAACGTTTGACAACCTTTAAACAGTTTTAATAACTATCTCAAAAATTGTCGCTCTGATGCAAACAACTGCTGAGTTATCTACTCAAATTTGTTGAACAAAACGACTTACGTATTTTAAGCATGCTAACCTTTAGCCCGGTAAGCAAATTAAAAAAAAACGCAATATGTAGGCTACACGAGAACGGAGACGTCGAGTAACCAAAACAAATGCGTTAAACAAATTCGTACACGTTATTTATCAATTTAACTCTAGAATTAAAGGATATACAACGAGAAACATCGTTTGACAACCTTTAAATAGTTTTAATAACTATCTCAAAAATTGTCGCTCTGATGCAAACAACTGATGAGTTATCTACTTAAATTTGTTGAACAAAACGACTTACGTATTTTAAGCATGCTAACCTTTAGCCCGGTAAGCAAATTTAAAAAAAAACGCAATATGTAGGCTACACGAGAACGGAGACGTCGAGTAACCAAAACAAATGCGTTAAACAAATTCGTACACGTTATTTATCAATTTAACTCTAGAATTAAAGGATATACAACGAGAAACAACGTTTGACAACCTTTAAACAGTTTTAATAACTATCTCAAAAATTGTCGCTCTGATGCAAACAACTGCTGAGTTATCTACTCAAATTTGTTGAACAAAACGACTTACGTATTTTAAGCATGCTAACCTTTAGCCCGGTAAGCAAATTAAAAAAAAACGCAATATGTAGGCTACACGAGAACGGAGACGTCGAGTAACCAAAACAAATGCGTTAAACAAATTCGTACACGGTATTTATCAATTTAACTCTAGAATTAAAGAATATACAACGAGAAACAACGTTTGACAACCTTTAAACAGTTTTAATAACTATCTCAAAAATTGTCGCTGTGATGGAAACAACTGCTGAGTTATCTACTCAAATTTGTTGAACAAAACGACTTACGTATTTTAAGCATGCTAACCTTTAGCCCGGTAAGCAAATTAAAAAAAAACGCAATATGTAGGCTACACGAGAACGGAGACGTCGAGTAACCAAAACAAATGCGTTAAACAAATTCGTACACGTTATTTATCAATTTAACTCTAGAATTAAAGGATATACAACGAGAAACAACGTTTGACAACCTTTAAACAGTTTTAATAACTATCTCAAAAATTGTCGCTCTGATGCAAACAACTGATGAGTTATCTACTTAAATTTGTTGAACAAAACGACTTACGTATTTTAAACATGCTAACCTTTAGCCCGGTAAGCAAATTAAAAAAAAAACGCAATATGTAGGCTACACGAGAACGGAGACGTCGAGTAACCAAAACAAATGCGTTAAACAAATTCGTACACGTTATTTATCAATTTAACTCTAGAATTAAAAGATATACAACGAGAAAAAACGTTTGACAACCTTTAAACAGTTTTAATAACTATCTCAAAAATTGTCGCTCTGATGCAAACAACTGTTAAGTTATCTACTCAAATTTGTTGAACAAAACGACTTACGTATTTTAAACATGCTAACCTTTAGCCCGGTAAGTAAATTAAAAAAAAAAAACGCAATATGTAGGCTACACGAGAACGGAGACGTCGAGTAACCAAAACAAATGCGTTAAACAAATTCGTACACGTTATTTATCAATTTAACTCTAGAATTAAAGGATATACAACGAGAAACATCGTTTGACAACCTTTAAACAGTTTTAATAACTATCTCAAAAATTGTCGCTCTGATGCAAACAACTGATGAGTTATCTACTCAAATTTGTTGAACAAAACGACTTACGTATTTTAAACATGCTAACCTTTAGCCCGGTAAGCAAATTAAAAAAAAAACGCAATATGTAGGCTACACGAGAACGGAGACGTCGAGTAACCAAAACAAAAGCGTTAAACAAATTCGTACACGTTATTTATCAATTTGACTCTAGAATTAAAGGATATACAACGAGAAACAACGCTTGACAACCTTTAAAGAGTTTTAATAACTATCTCAAAAATTGTCGCTCTAATGCAAACAACTGATGAGTTATCTACTTAAATTTGTTGAACAAAACTACTTACGTATTTTAAGCATACTAACCTTTAGCGCGGTAAGCAAATTAAAAAAAAAAACGCAATATGTAGGCTACACGAGAACAGAGACGTCGAGTAACCAAAACAAATGCGTTAAACAAATTCGTACACGTTATTTATCAATTTAACTCTAGAATTAAAGGATATACAACGAGAAACAACGTTTGACAACCTTTAAACAGTTTTAATAACTATCTCAAAAATTGTCGCTCTGATGCAAACAACTGATGAGTTATCTACTTAAATTTGTTGAACAAAACGACTTACGTATTTTAAACATGC